>NW_027442367.1:110000-129165 GCF_048569485.1 Anomaloglossus baeobatrachus
CATTTTATCCAATAAATTCACGGGTTGAATGCATGGATAGATTTCAGGATTTAATAGAACAGGATTTAAAAAAGCTGCATGACAGTGTTCACACTCTACCTGCCAGGCACAATTTGTCTTTTAAATTAAGAAAAGCACTGCAGGATCTTGAAACAATGACTGATATTGTAATTAGAATGTCAGATAAGGGTGGGGTTGTTGTAGTAATGGATTCACTGGCTTATTGCACCCAGGTTGAATCCATGCTCAACGACCCCACTGTATACAAAAAATTGGATTTTGATCCTACTGAGAAATTTTCTGCATTGATTGTCCGATTGATTGATGAAGGTGTACATTTGAATTATATTACTGAGAAACAAAGGGATTATCTCATTGTACAACATCCTGTTACCCCGACTCTGCACGCTTTACCCAAAACACACAAGGGAATATCACCTCCCCCAATGAGGCCAATAGTCTCAGGTATCGGCTCTTCGAATGAACACATGAGTGAATGCAGTATTGAATCCAGCCAGCCTTTAACCCATAGAACTCCAGGGTACATCAAAGATAGTATTGACATTCTTGATCAGTTCTCCAATAAAATTTGGCAAACAGGCTTCAGTTGGCTTAGTTGCGATGTTATATCATTGTACACTACTATTCCTTTATCTGTAGCTATACAAGCTTTGATTTTTCATTTGAATAAATATAGCTCCTATTCTTCAGCGTTTCAAAATTATATCGTACAAGTTGCGCAATTTTTGATGCAGCATAATTTTTTCGTGTTCAATAAACAGTTTTATTTACAGTACCACGGAGTTTCTATGGGTGCTAAATTTTCGCCTTCAATTGCGAATTTGATTATGGCTCATTGGGAGGAAAAATACTTATATGATATTAATAACCCTTACTGTAAATTCATCCACTGGTACGGTAGATTTATTGATGACCAGTTATTCATTTGGAATGGTCCCATCTTATTAATTCCGGAGTTCATGAATTATTTAAACAATAATCAATTCAATCTAAAATTCACCCATTTTTGTGACAATAATAAAATTAATTTTTTGGATTTGACTTTCACAGGCATGCCTAACCAGATTATATCCACTTGTATTTATCGTAAACCACTGGCTGGAAATACAATTTTACATGCTATGAGTAGTCATCCTAATCATACAATCAAAGCTGTACCAGTGGGTGAATTTACCAGGGTTTTGCGTAATTGCAGTGAGCATTCTGTATATAACAATGAAGTCAGATCAGCTGAATCCAGATTAAGTGCAAGGGGTTATCCATCCTGGACACTTCAGAGAGCACGCAAGATAGTAGAAAATAAAAAACGTGATCATTTGATAGATTTTTCAAATAAAAACTCTGAATGTAAAAACAATAAGAATAATATGAAATTGCATAACAAAATAGTGCTATCTTTACAATACAGCACACAATTTAATCACATCAAAAATATTATTAAACGTTATTTACCCGTTTTAAATGAAGACCCTGTTCTTGCAACCATACTGCAATCTGGTTGCAATGTGGTTGCTAAAAAAGCACCTTCACTGGGCAACATTCTTTCACCTAGTTTTTTTGTAAAAAATAAACCTGTTTCCACCTGGCTTGAACACAAGGGATTTTTTAGGTGCGGCACCTCACGCTGCCGCACATGTGAATTTGCCTTACCTTGTAGCTCATTTTCAAATACTGGTGAGACTGCCACATATTCCATTTCGAGGTACATTAATTGTAATACCACCAATGTGGTTTATTGCATTAAGTGCACCAGCTGCAACCTACTTTATATTGGTTGTACAGTGAGAAAACTCAAGGTGCGTTTTAATGAACATATCCGGGATATTTATAATTCTAAGGGCCCCGTTATTCCAGCCAGAAATCTCTCATCGGCATCCAGACATTTTATTTCACATCACAATTGCAATACTGACTCCCTGCGTGTTTTTGGCTTAGAAAAAGTTAAAATCTCTCCTTGTGGTGGTGATATCCAACATCAGGTTCTCACACGTGAGGCTTTTTGGATATTTCATTTGGGAACTAGAATACCCAATGGTCTTAATCTGAGACGAGATGTCATGTTTCATTATTAAATCTTGGTAGATAATGTTCGCATGTACATTTCGGATGATAGAGTTTTTTTATGTGGAATTTTAATATCAAAAATCTTTTCTGTATATACGAAAAAATAAAAAAATCTGTTCACTTATTGTTGAATTTTTGTATTGTTGCTTTGTATGTTATCTACCCCATGCTGGCACATGTGCTTTCTGATTAAACACACTCCTCCCATTGGTAGGAGTGAGTTTAAATGCTTGTGAGCAAGACATGTTCACTCAGGCTTGACAAAGAACGCAGGCAGCGTTCGAAACGCGTAGCCTTACGCCGCATATGGGCTCCCTATTTTTGTCATCACATTAATTTTTACGTCCTTTAATAAAATTTTGCATCAGTTTTACTACTACTCCGGAAGCTGGATTTTTCTTTCTTCTATTGGATCCTTGCACTGCCAGAGTGTTATCCTTGCATGCCGGACTTTGCCCCAGTTGAGCTGGATCACCTTTTTTCCTTCTCATTAAAATACAGTGGTCCAAGCAGTTCAAAACAGCATTAATGCAGGAAAGTAGTGCAGATAGGACTACGCGTTTCAGTGGTAAAATCCGCCTTCTTCACGGTCCAGAAGAGATTCAGAAGAGAAGGCGGATTTTACCGCTGAAACGCGTAGTCCTATCTGCACTACTTTCCTGCATTAATGCTGTTTTGAACTGCTTGGACCACTGTATTTTAATGGATCTATGAATAAAAAGTAAGAAATAAATGTTTAACAGCATCCTGGATTGCTCACGTTATTGCTGGACTTTGCTCTGTTGTTGTTCACATTTGTATGGATGACTCCTACATCCTGACCCGGGCACAACGAAGTTAACCAGGTCAGCTGAGGCTCCAGGTGGTTCACAGGAGTGAGCTGGTCTACATTGCTGGACTTATATATATATATAAAAAAGAAAAAAAAAAAAAGAAACACTTGTGAGGCTCATGTGTTGCCCATGGCAATTGCTTGTTAGTTGGTTGCTATGGGTAACCACAATTTTTAAATTAGTATTTTTTTTACACATAAAATGGCCACCAGCAACATCAGGATGGCATCAGAGAGAACAGCGGCCATCAGATCCTTAGCAGCCAATCAGAAATCATGTTTCATGTTTTCTATCCAGGATTAAAAATGAAAGCCAAGCTCTGATTGGTTCCCAACGCCGTGTGTTGTTGGAGATACCTGTCACCGTGTAGGGGTAGTAGATCCAGGCTTTTTCCACACGTAGAACATTCAAGGAACCACGCTGGGTATCCTTCTGCCAAAAAAAAAAAAAAAGAGGTGAAAATTAATACTGACCCATAATATGCTCCATAAAGTCCCCCACCGCTTCTTAATGCCACTTGTAAAATAACACTGCTCCTCCCCCACCTGCAGCCCCTCATATAAAAGTACATCTTCGGCTCCTCTGGAGCGCTTACCTGTGCCTGCGCGTCCTCCTCTTCATTCCTGCAGCTGCGGCCCCGGTGATGATTATGTCGGTGCAGGACTGAGGCGCGCTCCTATGCAGCCCTGGCGATTACGGTACGTCGCGGGGCTGAGCAGAGCTGCTCTCCCTCCTGTCACCGGCCGCACTGTACAAATATATTGCGCGCCTGAAAGACACGCATACATCTGAATACCGGCGCGGTCGGTGCAGTCCTGGGGACTCCCACAGTGAACCGCTAGGACCTTTGGTGAGTCACATGACACATGTGATGTCACTAAAGGACCTGCAACTGCGAAAACTTCAGTGATCGTACACAACTTGTACGATCACTGAAGTTTACGATTGAAAGGCTGGGTGCCAGGGCCCACTCAGGCCTGTGCATGGGCGTACCCAGGATCAAAACTAGGGGGGGGGGCAAGCCATGGTCGTTCAGGTTGTAAAATATTAGAACGGAAAAGGTGAAATGAAACGAAAATTTTGAGAATAAAATGTAATTTTAGCTTATAGCGCCCCTCTCCACACACACACACACACACACACACACACACACACACACACACAATACATCCCCCATTACCCACTACATACACACACACAAATACCATGCACCCCCCATTACCATCTCCCCACGCACACAATACAATGCACCCCCCCATCACCCCCTACACACACAATACAATCCTGATCACCCCCCCCCCACACACACACACACACTACAATGCACCCCCATTACCCTCACACACACACACGCAAAACACGCTCCATTACCCCCCCCCACACACACACACACACACACACAATACATCCCCCCCCATCACCCGCTACACATACAAATACAATGCACCCCCCATCACCCCCTACACAACCACCCACAATACAATGCACCCCCACTACTCCTCACACACACACACACACACAATGCACCGTCCATCAGCCCCTACACACACACACACAATGCACCCCGCATCACCCCATACACACACACACACAATGCATCCCCCATCACACCCCCCACACACACGCACAATACAATGCATCCCCCATCACACCCCACACACACACACAATGCACTCCCCCATCACCCCCTACACACACACACACACACACAATGCACCCCTCCATCACCCCCTACACACACACACACACACAAAAATACAATGCATCACCCCCTACACACACAAATACAATGCATCCCCCATCACCCCCTACACACACAAACACACACACACAAATACCATGCACCCCCATCACCCCCTCCAAACACACACAATACAATGCACCCCCATCACCCCCTCCAAACACACACACACACACACACACAATACAATGCACCCCCATCACCCCCTATACACACAATGCACCCCCCATCACCCCCTACACACACACACACACACACACTACAATGCACCCCCATCACCTCCTATACACACACACACACACCACACACTACAATGCACCCCCCATCACCCCCTATACACACACACACAATGCACCCCCCATCACCCCCTACACACACACACAATACAATGCACCCCCATCACCTCCTACACACACACACACTACAATGCACCCCCATCACCTCCTACACACACACACACTACAATGCACCCCCATTACCCCCCCACACACAGTACATCCCCCCATCACCCGCTACACACACACACAAATACAATGCACCCCCATCACCCCTACACACACACCCACAATACAATGCACCCCCACTACTCCCCACACACACACACAAATGCACCCCCATTACTCCCCACACACACACACAATGCACCGTCCATCAGCCCATACACACACAATGCACCCCCCATCACCCCCTCCAAACACACACAATACAATGCACCCCCCATCACCCCCTACACACACACACACACACACACACACAAATACAATGCATCACCCCCTACACACACACACACAAATACAATGCATCCCCCATCACCCCCTACACAAACACACACACACACAAATACCATGCACCTCCCATCACCCCCTCCAAACACACACAATACAATGCACCCCCCATCACCCCCTCCAAACACACACACACACACTACAATGCACCCCTATTACCCTCACACACACACACACACACACAATACACGCTCCATTATCCCCCCACACACAGTACATCCCCCCATCACCCCCTACACACACAAATACAATGCACCCCCCATCACCCCTACACACACACCCACAATACAATGCACCCCCACTACTCCCCACACACACACAAATGCACCCCCATTACTCCCCACACACACACACACAAACACACACACAATGCACCGTCCATCAGCCCGTACACACACAATGCACCCCCCATCACCCCCTCCAAACACACAGAATACAATGCACCCCCCATCACCCCCTACACACACACACACTACAATGCACCCCCCATCACCCCCTACACACACACACACTACAATGCACCCCCCATCACCCCCTACACACACACACACACACACACTACAATGCACCCCCATTACCCTCACACACACACACACACACAATACACGCTCCATTACCCCCCCACACACAGTACATCCCCCCCATCACCCGCTACACACACCCACAATACAATGCACCCCCACTACTCCCCACACACACACACACACACAATACAATATATCCCCCATCACCCACTACACACAATACAATATATCACCCCCTACACACACACACACACACACACAATACAATGCATCACCCCCTACACACACACACACACACACACACACACACACACACACAATACAATGCATCACCCCCTACACACACACACACACACACAATACAATGCATCACCCCCTACACACACACACACAATACATCCCCCCATTACCCACTACATACACACACAATACCATGCACCCCCCATTACCATCTCCCCACGCACACAATACAATGCACCCCCCCATCACCCCCTCCAAACACACACACACACACACAAATACAATGCACCCCCCCATCACCCCCTACACACACACACAATGCACCCCATCACGCCATACACACACAATGCACCCCTCCATCACCCCTACACACACTACAATGTACCCCCCATCACTCCCCACACACACACAATACAGAGCACCCTCCATTACCCCTCCCCCACATACAATACAATGCACCCTCCATTACCCCCTCCCCAGACATAATACATTGCACCCCTCATCACCCCCTGCAGACACAAATTACACTGCCCTATCACTACACACACCTACCTGCCTCCCCCCTCCCTCGGAATACAGCACTCCCCCTCTGCCTGTCACAAAACTGTGTCTCCTTCACAAATGTTCCCCGTTATGTGTCCTCAGACCCTCCCCACACATCCCCATTAATTACACCTGTCTCTTCGGCTCCTCCATGGAGCGCTTACCGCTGCCTGATGAATCCAGTGTGGCGCCCGCAGCACTGTGATGACGTCAGCAATGTGCTGATCTCATCACGTCCTCTCACACATATCCATAGGGGCCCAGGGAAGGGGGTTAGGGAGGCGGTGCCTAAGGGGCGTGGCCATCAATAGCAGGGTCCCACCGGGGGTTATCCCGACCTCCTGGTGGGCCAGTCCGCCCCTGTACGTGAGGATGGGGCCCACAAAAACCTGTAGACGGCCCTGCCTGCATCCCTATATGTCACACAGCCTGTACCCAAACTTACCCCTCTCTCAAACACCCTGCACCCCATTTTGTCACAATCTGTACCCCTCATATGCACTCACCCTGCAACCCCATTTTCCCTCATTACCGGTCACGCGTTCCCATCTCCTTCAGGAATCAGGATCTTCTGGCTTTCTGAGCGGCTCCTCCCACTCGGTCACATGGGCATGACATCATCGCAGGTCCTATCTACACCACTAGGATGTATTTTCGTCATCTGGACAAGTTTCTGCTCTGCCTCTGCAGCACTCAGGCTATGTGCGCACGTGTGCGTATTGCATGCATTTATGCTGCGTCTATAGCACTGCAGTGTATATGCATGTGTCCTGCGTCCCCTGCACAATCTATGAAGAGTGTGCATAATCCGTGCGCACCATGCTTTTTTGAACGCAGCGATTTGAGTGTCAAAAATTTGACAAAATCTCTGCATTTAAAAATGTAGCATGTCACTTCTTTCGTGCGCTTTGGATGCTGCTCCCACTCTGTCTATGGGAGAGGCGGCATCCCGAGCGCGTGAAATCGCCATCTATTCTGCAGACACACTACATCCATTATGCAGTGTCTGCAGCGATTTGAAGCGCACATGAGCTGCCAAATCACTGCAGAATTTTCTACAGTGACACGACGCAACGTGCGCACATAGGTGGAAGCGCCTAGTGGACCTCCTCTGAGCACAGGGCAACTGCCCCCTCTGCCACCTCCCGGTAGCTACACTACTGCCGGTCATTAATAGTCCTGGTCTTCTCATATGGACCAACATGGAAAAGGAGTAATAGATTGCAGTCACCTGTCCTACAGTCTCTTCCCCCCAGTAATGGCTGATAACAGGGAGTAATAGATTGCAGTCACCTGTCCTACAGTCTCTTCCCCCCAGTAATGGTTGATAACAGGGAGTAATAGATTGAAGTCACCTGTTCTATAGTCGTCTCCTCCTCCATGGCTGATAACAGAAAGCAATAGACTGAAGTCCCCTGTTCTACAGTCTCCCCCTCCAGTAATGGCTGATAACAGGGAGTAATAGAATGCAGTCGAGGGCCTACAGTCTCTTCCCTCCAGTAATGGTTGATAACAGAGAGTAATTGATTGCAGTCACCTGTCCTACAGTCTCCTTCCCCCAGAAAAGGCTGATAACAGGGAGTAATAGATTGAAATCACCTGTGCTACAGTCTACTCCTCCACAGAGTTCCGGAATATCCCTGACGTCAGATAAAATCATGTGACTGCTGAAGCACGCGACACCTGACCGAGTAGATAGCACTGCGCATGCGCGACTAATTAAAGGGCCAGCTGGGACCGATTATGTAGTGGGGGGTATAATCTGAAGGACACGGCATTTTGACACTCCTTGAGGAAGACCATGTGAAACAGTGGCAAAAGAGACACAGCAGTGCCACATATTACAGGAGAATATGGGTGAGTGCAATAAATAACTACTTGTGTTTATGCTGCTGGGTGGTGAGATATATCTGATTTACTGTTTATGCATTCAGAGCCCAATAGAGATATTACTCCCTCTGGACTTTTAGGTACTTAGCACTTTATTTTGCTTGTAGTCCTGCACCATGCACTTTTTTGTAATGTATTGATGTGTTTAGATATTTATGTGCAATAAAGTTTATATGAAGCCTTTCAATATAGGTGATGATCTATATGTTGCCATTTTTCTATAAGGTAAAATTCTGTGGAGGAGCTTTTCAGTTATACTGACCCATGATCTCAATTGAGGAGGCTGGGAAAGTCTTAGGCTACATGTGGACGCTGCGTTATTTGCTGTGGTTTTTTTGGTGCAGTTTTGTTGTCAGAACTTTCTGACTTCCCAGCAAAGTCTATGAGAAGTCAGATTTGCTATGTGCACATTGCAGTTTTTGTCAGGGGCCCCGGGCTGCCCCCTCCCTCTGGGGCCTTTTCTCGGCCCCCGGGCTGCCCCCTCCCTCTGGGGCCTTTTCTCGGCCCCCGGGCTGCCCCCTCCCTCTGGGGCCTTTTGTCGGCCCCCGGGCTGCCCCCTCCCTCTGGGGCCTTTTGTCGGCCCCCGGGCTGCCCCCTCCCTCTGGGGCCTTTTGTCGGCCCCCGGGCTGCCCCCTCCCTCTGGGGCCTTTTCTCGGCCCCCGGGCTGCCCCCTCCCTCTGGGGCCTTTTCTCGGCCCCCGGGCTGCCCCCTCCCTCTGGGGCCTTTTCTCGGCCCCCGGGCTGCCCCCTCCCTCTGGGGCCTTTTCTCGGCCCCCGGGCTGCCCCCTCCCCTCTGGGGCCTTTTCTCGGCCCCCGGGCTGCCCCCTCCCTCTGGGGCCTTTTCTCGGCCCCCGGGCTGCCCCCTCCCTCTGGGGCCTTTTCTCGGCCCCCGGGCTGCCCCCTCCCTCTGGGGCCTTTTCTCGGCCCCCGGGCTGCCCCCTCCCTCTGGGGCCTTTTCTCGGCCCCCGGGCTGCCCCCTCCCTCTGGGGCCTTTTGTCGGCCCCCGGGCTGCCCCCTCCCTCTGGGGCCTTTTGTCGGCCCCCGGGCTGCCCCCTCCCTCTGGGGCCTTTTGTCGGCCCCCGGGCTGCCCCCTCCCTCTGGGGCCTTTTGTCGGCCCCCGGGCTGCCCCCTCCCTCTGGGGCCTTTTGTCGGCCCCCGGGCTGCCCCCTCCCTCTGGGGCCTTTTCTCGGCCCCCGGGCTGCCCCCTCCCTCTGGGGCCTTTTGTCGGCCCCCGGGCTGCCCCCTCCCTCTGGGGCCTTTTGTCGGCCCCCGGGCTGCCCCCTCCCTCTGGGGCCTTTTCTCGGCCCCCGGGCTGCCCCCTCCCTCTGGGGCCTTTTCTCGGCCCCCGGGCTGCCCCCTCCCTCTGGGGCCTTTTCTCGGCCCCCGGGCTGCCCCCTCCCTCTGGGGCCTTTTGTCGGCCCCCCCGGGCTGCCCCCTCCCTCTGGGGCCTTTTCTCGGCCCCCGGGCTGCCCCCCTCCCTCTGGGGCCTTTTGTCGGCCCCCGGGCTGCCCCCTCCCTCTGGGGCCTTTTGTCGGCCCCCGGGCTGCCCCCTCCCTCTGGGGCCTTTTGTCGGCCCCCGGGCTGCCCCCTCCCTCTGGGGCCTTTTGTCGGCCCCCGGGCTGCCCCCTCCCTCTGGGGCCTTTTGTCGGCCCCCGGGCTGCCCCCTCCCTCTGGGGCCTTTTGTCGGCCCCCGGGCTGCCCCCTCCCTCTGGGGCCTTTTGTCGGCCCCCGGGCTGCCCCCCTCCCTCTGGGGCCTTTTGTCGGCCCCCGGGCTGCCCCCTCCCTCTGGGCCTTTTGTCGGCCCCCGGGCTGCCCCCTCCCTCTGGGGCCTTTTGTCGGCCCCCGGGCTGCCCCCTCCCTCTGGGCCTTTTGTCGGCCCCCGGGCTGCCCCCTCCCTCTGGGGCCTTTTGTCGGCCCCCGGGCTGCCCCCTCCCTCTGGGGCCTTTTGTCGGCCCCCGGGCTGCCCCCTCCCTCTGGGGCCTTTTGTCGGCCCCCGGGCTGCCCCCTCCCTCTGGGGCCTTTTGTCGGCCCCCGGGCTGCCCCCTCCCTGTGGGGCCTTTTGTCGGCCCCCGGGCTGCCCCCTCCCTCTGGGGCCTTTTGTCGGCCCCCGGGCTGCCCCCTCCCTCTGGGGCCTTTTGTCGGCCCCCGGGCTGGCCCCCTCCCTCTGGGGCCTTTTGTCGGCCCCCGGGCTGCCCCTCCCTCTGGGGCCTTTTGTCGGCCCCCGGGCTGCCCCCTCCCTCTGGGGCCTTTTGTCGGCCCCCGGGCTGCCCCCTCCCTCTGGGGCCTTTTGTCGGCCCCCGGGCTGCCCCCTCCCTCTGGGGCCTTTTGTCGGCCCCCGGGCTGCCCCCTCCCTCTGGGGCCTTTTGTCGGCCCCCGGGCTGCCCCTCCCTCTGGGGCCTTTTGTCGGCCCCGGGCTGCCCCCTCCTCTGGGGCCTTTTGTCGGCCCCCGGGCTGCCCCCTCCCTCTGGGGCCTTTTGTCGGCCCCCGGGCTGCCCCCTCCCTCTGGGGCCCTTTTGTCGGCCCCCGGGCTGCCCCCTCCCTCTGGGGCCTTTTGTCGGCCCCCGGGCTGCCCCCTCCCTCTGGGGCCTTTTGTCGGCCCCCGGGCTGCCCCCTCCCTCTGGGGCCTTTTGTCGGCCCCCGGGCTGCCCCCTCCCTCTGGGGCCTTTTGTCGGCCCCCGGGCTGCCCCCTCCCTCTGGGGCCTTTTGTCGGCCCCCGGGCTGCCCCCCTCCCTCTGGGGCCTTTTGTCGGCCCCCGGGCTGCCCCCTCCCTCTGGGGCCTTTTGTCGGCCCCCGGGCTGCCCCTCCCTCTGGGGCTGGGGCGGGTGCTCCCTCTGGGGCCTTTTGTCGGCCCCCGGGCTGCCCCCTCCCTCTGGGGCCTTTTGTCGGCCCCCGGGCTGCCCCCTCCCTCTGGGGCCTTTTGTCGGCCCCCGGGCTGCCCCCTCCCTCTGGGGCCTTTTTGTCGGCCCCCGGGCTGCCCCCTCCCTCTGGGGCCTTTTGTCGGCCCCCGGGCTGCCCCCTCCCTCTGGGGCCTTTTGTCGGCCCCCGGGCTGCCCCCTCCCTCTGGGCCTTTTGTCGGCCCCCGGGCTGCCCCCTCCCTCTGGGGCCTTTTGTCGGCCCCCGGGCTGGCCCCCTCCCTCTGGGGGCCTTTTGTCGGCCCCCGGGCTGCCCCCTCCCTCTGGGGCCTTTTGTCGGCCCCCGGGCTGCCCCCTCCCTCTGGGGCCTTTTGTCGGCCCCGGGCTGCCCCCTCCCTCTGGGGCCTTTTGTCGGCCCCCGGGCTGCCCCCTCCCTCTGGGGCCTTTTGTCGGCCCCCGGGCTGCCCCCTCCCTCTGGGGCCTTTTGTCGGCCCCCCGGGCTGCCCCTCCCTCTGGGGCCTTTTGTCGGCCCCCGGGCTGCCCCCTCCCTCTGGGGCCTTTTGTCGGCCCCCGGGCTGCCCCCTCCCTCTGGGGCCTTTTGTCGGCCCCCGGGCTGCCCCCTCCCTCTGGGGCCTTTTGTCGGCCCCCGGGCTGCCCCCTCCCTCTGGGGCCTTTTGTCGGCCCCCGGGCTGCCCCCCTCCCTCTGGGGCCTTTTGTCGGCCCCCGGGCTGCCCCCTCCCTCTGGGGCCTTTTGTCGGCCCCCGGGCTGCCCCCTCCCTCTGGGGCCTTTTGTCGGCCCCCGGGCTGCCCCCTCCCTCTGGGGGCCTTTTGTCGGCCCCCGGGCTGCCCCCTCCCTCTGGGGCCTTTTGTCGGCCCCCGGGCTGCCCCCTCCCTCTGGGGCCTTTTTGTCGGCCCCCGGGCTGCCCCCTCCCTCTGGGGCCTTTTGTCGGCCCCCGGGCTGCCCCCTCCCTCTGGGGCCTTTTGTCGGCCCCCGGGCTGCCCCCTCCCTCTGGGGCCTTTTGTCGGCCCCCGGGCTGCCCCCTCCCTCTGGGGCCTTTTGTCGGCCCCCGGGCTGCCCCCTCCCTCTGGGGCCTTTTGTCGGCCCCCGGGCTGCCCCCTCCCTCTGGGGCCTTTTGTCGGCCCCCGGGCTGCCCCCTCCCTCTGGGGCCTTTTGTCGGCCCCCGGGCTGCCCCCTCCCTCTGGGGGCCTTTTGTCGGCCCCGGGCTGCCCCCTCCCTCTGGGGCCTTTTGTCGGCCCCCGGGCTGCCCCCTCCCTCTGGGGCCTTTTGTCGGCCCCCGGGCTGCCCCCTCCCTCTGGGGCCTTTTGTCGGCCCCCGGGCTGCCCCCTCCCTCTGGGGCCTTTTGTCGGCCCCCGGGCTGCCCCCTCCCTCTGGGGCCTTTTGTCGGCCCCCGGGCTGCCCCCTCCCTCTGGGGCCTTTTGTCGGCCCCCGGGCTGCCCCCTCCCTCTGGGGCCTTTTGTCGGCCCCGGGCTGCCCCCTCCCTCTGGGGGCCTTTTGTCGGCCCCCGGGCTGCCCCCTCCCTCTGGGGCCTTTTCTCGGCCCCCGGGCTGCCCCCTCCCTCTGGGGCCTTTTGTCGGCCCCCGGGCTGCCCCCTCCCTCTGGGGCCTTTTCGTCGGCCCCCGGGCTGCCCCCTCCCTCTGGGGCCTTTTCTCAGGCCCCCGGGCTGCCCCCTCCCTCTGGGGCCTTTTGTCGGCCCCCGGGCTGCCCCCTCCCTCTGGGGCCTTTTGTCGGCCCCCGGGCTGCCCCCTCCCTCTGGGGCCTTTTGTCGGCCCCCGGCTGCCCCCCTCCCTCTGGGGCCTTTTGTCGGCCCCCGGGCTGCCCCCTCCCTCTGGGGCCTTTTGTCGGCCCCCGGGCTGCCCCCTCCCTCTGGGGCCTTTTGTCGGCCCCCGGGCTGCCCCCTCCCTCTGGGGCCTTTTGTCGGCCCCCGGGCTGCCCCCTCCCTCTGGGGCCTTTTGTCGGCCCCCGGGCTGCCCCCTCCCTCTGGGGCCTTTTGTCGGCCCCCGGGCTGCCCCCTCCCTCTGGGGCCTTTTGTCGGCCCCGGGCTGCCCCCTCCCTCTGGGGCCTTTTGTCGGCCCCCGGGCTGCCCCCTCCCTCTGGGGCCTTTTGTCGGCCCCCGGGGGCTGCCCCCTCCCTCTGGGGCCTTTTGTCGGCCCCCGGGCTGCCCCCTCCCTCTGGGGCCTTTTGTCGCCCCCGGGCTGCCCCCTCCCTCTGGGGCCTTTTCTCGGCCCCCGGGCTGCCCCCTCCCTCTGGGGCCTTTTCTCGGCCCCCGGGCTGCCCCCTCCCTCTGGGGCCTTTTCTCGGCCCCCGGGCTGCCCCCTCCCTCTGGGGCCTTTTTCTCGGCCCCCGGGCTGCCCCTCCCTCTGGGGCCTTTTCTCGGCCCCCGGGCTGCCCCCTCCCTCTGGGGCCTTTTCTCGGCCCCCGGGCTGCCCCCCTCCCTCTGGGGCCTTTTCTCGGCCCCCGGGCTGCCCCCTCCCTCTGGGGCCTTTTCTCGGCCCCCGGGCTGCCCCCTCCCTCTGGGGCCTTTTCTCGGCCCCCGGGCTGCCCCCTCCCTCTGGGGCCTTTTCTCGGCCCCCGGGCTGCCCCCTCCCTCTGGGGCCTTTTCTCGGCCCCGGGCTGCCCCCTCCCTCTGGGGCCTTTTCTCGGCCCCGGGCTGCCCCCTCCTCTGGGGCCTTTTCTCGGCCCCCGGGCTGCCCCCTCCCTCTGGGGCCTTTTCTCGGCCCCCGGGCTGCCCCCTCCCTCTGGGGCCTTTTCTCGGCCCCCGGGCTGCCCCCTCCCTCTGGGGCCTTTTGTCGGCCCCCGGGCTGCCCCCTCCCTCTGGGGCCTTTTGTCGGCCCCCGGGCTGCCCCCTCCCTCTGGGGCCTTTTGTCGGCCCCCGGCTGCCCCCTCCCTCTGGGGCCTTTTGTCGGCCCCCGGCTGCCCCCTCCCTCTGGGGCCTTTTGTCGGCCCCGGCTGCCCCTCCCTCTGGGGCCTTTTGTCGGCCCCCGGGCTGCCCCCTCCCTCTGGGGCCTTTTGTCGGCCCCCGGGCTGCCCCCTCCCTCTGGGGCCTTTCTTCGGCCCCCGGGCTGCCCCCTCCCTCTGGGGACCTTTTCTCGGCCCCCGGGCTGCCCCCTCCCTCTGGGGGCCTTTCTTTCTCGGCCCCCGGGCTGCCCCCTCCCTCTGGGGCCTTTTCTCGGCCCCCGGCTGCCCCCTCCCTCTGGGGCCTTTTCTCGGCCCCCGGGCTGCCCCCTCCCTCTGGGGCCTTTTCTCGGCCCCCGGGCTGCCCCCTCCCTCTGGGGCCTTTTCTCGGCCCCCGGGCTGCCCCCTCCCTCTGGGGCCTTTTCTCGGCCCCCGGGCTGCCCCTCCCTCTGGGGCCTTTTCTCGGCCCCCGGGCTGCCCCCTCCCTCTGGGCCTTTTCTCGGCCCCCGGGCTGCCCCCCTCCCTCTGGGGCCTTTTCTCGGCCCCCGGGCTGCCCCCTCCCTCTGGGGCCCTTTCTCGGCCCCCGGGCTGCCCCCTCCCTCTGGGGCCCTTTCTCGGCCCCCGGGCTGCCCCCTCCCTCTGGGGCCCTTTCTCGGCCCCCGGGCTGCCCCCTCCCTCTGGGGCCCTTTCTCGGCCCCCGGGCTGCCCCCTCCCCCTGGGGCCTTTCTCGGCCCCCGGGCTGCCCCCTCCCCCTGGGGCCTTTTCTCGGCCCCCGGGCTGCCCCCTCCCCCTGGGCCTTTTCTCGGCCCCCGGGCTGCCCCCTCCCCCTGGGGCCTTTTCTCGGCCCCCGGGCTGCCCCCTCCCCCTGGGGCCTTTTCTCGGCCCCCCGGGCTGCCCCCTCCCCCTGGGGCCTTTTTCTCGGCCCCCGGGCTGCCGCCCCGTCCTCCTGGGGCCTTTTCTCGGCCCCCGGGCTGCCCCCTCCCCCCTGGGGCCTTTTCTCGGCCCCCGGGCTGCCCCCTCCCCCTGGGGCCTTTCTCTCGGCCCCCGGGCTGCCCCCTCCCCCTGGGGCCTTTTCTCGGCCCCCGGGCTGCCCCCTCCCCCTGGGGCCTTTTTCTCGGCCCCCGGGCTGCCCCCTCCCCCTGGGGCCTTTTCCTCGGCCCCGGGCTGCCCCTCCCCCTGGGGCCTTTTCTCGGCCCCCGGGCTGCCCCCTCCCCCTGGGGCCTTTTCTCGGCCCCCGGGCTGCCCCCTCCCCCTGGGCCTTTTCTCGGCCCCCGGGCTGCCCCCTCCCCCTGGGGCCTTTTCTCGGCCCCCGGGCTGCCCCCTCCCCCTGGGGCCTTTTCTCGGCCCCCGGGCTGCCCCCTCCCCCTGGGGCCTTTTCTCGGCCCCCCGGGCTGCCCCCTCCCCCTGGGGCCTTTTCTCGGCCCCGGGCTGCCCCCTCCCCCTGGGGCCTTTTCTCTCGGCCCCCGGGCTGCCCCCTCCCCCTGGGGCCTTTTCTCGGCCCCCGGGCTGCCCCCTCCCCCTGGGGCCTTTTCTCGGCCCCCGGGCTGCCCCCTCCCCCTGGGGCCTTTTCTCGGCCCCCGGGCTGCCCCCTCCCCCTGGGGCCTTTTCTCGGCCCCCGGGCTGCCCCCTCCCCCTGGGGCCTTTTCTCGGCCCCCGGGCTGCCCCCTCCCCCTGGGGCCTTTTCTCGGCCCCCGGGCTGCCCCCTCCCCCTGGGGCCTTTTCTCGGCCCCCGGGCTGCCCCCTCCCCCTGGGGCCTTTTTCTCGGCCCCCGGGGCTGCCCCCTCCCCCTGGGGCCTTTCTCTCGGCCCCCGGGCTGCCCCCTCCCCCTGGGGCCTTTTCTCGGCCCCCGGGCTGCCCCCTCCCCCTGGGGCCTTTTCTCGGCCCCCGGGCTGCCCCTCCCCCTGGGCCTTTTCTCGGCCCCCGGGCTGCCCCCTCCCCCTGGGGCCTTTTCTCGGCCCCCGGGCTGCCCCCTCCCCCTGGGGCCTTTTCTCGGCCCCCGGGCTGCCCCCTCCCCCTGGGGCCTTTTCTCGGCCCCCGGGCTGCCCCCTCCCCCTGGGGCCTTTTCTCGGCCCCCGGGCTGGCCCCCTCCCCCTGGGGCCTTTTCTCGGCCCCCGGGCTGCCCCCTCCCCCTGGGGCCTTTTCTCGGCCCCGGGCTGCCCCCTCCCCCTGGGGCCTTTTCTCGGCCCCCGGGCTGCCCCCCTCCCCCTGGGCCTTTCTCTCGGCCCCCGGGCTGCCCCCTCCACCCTGGGGCCTTTTCTCGGCCCCCGGGCTGCCCCCTCCCCCTGGGGCCTTTTTCTCGGCCCCCGGGGCTGCCCCCTCCCCCTGGGGCCTTTTCTCGGCCCCCGGGCTGCCCCTCCCCCTGGGGCCTTTTCTCGGCCCCCGGGCTGCCCCCTCCCCCTGGGGCCTTTTCTCGGCCCCCGGGCTGCCCCCTCCCCCTGGGGCCTTTTCTCGGCCCCCGGGCTGCCCCCTCCCCCTGGGGCCTTTTCTCGGCCCCCGGCTGCCCCCTCCCCCTGGGGCCTTTTCTCGGCCCCCGGCTGCCCCCTCCCCCTGGGGCCTTTCTCTCGGCCCCCGGGCTGCCCCCTCCCCCTGGGGCCTTTTCTCGGCCCCCGGGCTGCCCCCTCCCCCTGGGGCCTTTTCTCGGCCCCCGGGCTGCCCCCTCCCCCTGGGGCCTTTCTCGGCCCCCGGGCTGCCCCCTCCCCCTGGGGCCTTTTCTCGGCCCCCGGGCTGCCCCCTCCCCCTGGGGCCTTTTCTCGGCCCCCGGGCTGCCCCCTCCCCCTGGGGCCTTTTCTCGGCCCCCGGCGCCCCCCCCCCTCCCCCCCCCCCCTCCTCCCCCCCCCCCGCCCCCCCCCCCCCCCCCCCCCCCGCCCCTCCCCCCCCCCCCCCCCCCCCCCCCCCCCCCGCCTCACCCCCCCCCGCCCCCCCCCCCCCCCCCCGCCCTCCCCCCCCCCGCCCCCCCCCCCCCCCCCCCGCCTCCCCCCCCGCCCCCCCCCCCCCCGCCTCCCCCCCCCCCCCCCGCTCCCACCCCCCCCCCCCCCCCTCCCCCCGCCCCCCCCCCCCCCCCCCCTCCCCCCCCCCCCCCACCCCCCCCCCTCCCGCCTCCCCCCCCCGCCCCCCCCCCCCCCCGCCTCCACCCCCCCCCCCCCCCCCCCCCCCCTCCCCCCCCCCCCCCCCCGCCCCCCCCCCCTCCCCCCCCCCCCCCCGCCCCCCCCCCCCCCCCCCCCCGCCCCTCCCCCCCCCCCCCCCCCCCCCCCCCCACCCCCCCCCCCCAGCCCCCCCCCCCCCCCCCCCCCCCCCCCGCCCCCCCTCCCCCCCCCCCCCCCCCCGCCCTCCCCCCCCCCCCCCGGCTGCCCCCCTCCCCCCTGGGGCCTTTTCCTCGGCCCCCGGGCTGCCCCCTCCCCCTGGGCCTTTTCTCGGCCCCGGGCTGCCCCCTCCCCCTGGGGCCTTTTCTCGGCCCCCGGGCTGCCCCCTCCCCTGGGGCCTTTTCCTCGGCCCCCGGGCTGCCCCCTCCCCCTGGGGCCTTTTCTCGGCCCCCGGGCTGCCCCCTCCCCCTGGGGCCTTTTCTCGGCCCCCGGGCTGCCCCCTCCCCCTGGGGCCTTTCTCGGCCCCGGGCTGCCCCCTCCCCTGGGGCCTTTTCTCGGCCCCCGGGCTGCCCCCTCCCCCTGGGGCCTTTTCTCGGCCCCCGGGCTGCCCCCTCCCCCTGGGGCCTTTTCCTCGGCCCCCGGGGCTGCCCCCCTCCCCCTGGGGCCTTTTCTCGGCCCCCGGGCTGCCCCCTCCCCTGGGGCCTTTTCTCGGCCCCCGGGCTGCCCCCTCCCCCTGGGGCCTTTTCTCGGCCCCCGGGCTGCCCCCTCCCCCTGGGGCCTTTTCTCGGCCCCCGGGCTGCCCCCTCCCCCTGGGGCCTTTTCTCGGCCCCCGGGCTGCCCCCTCCCCCTGGGGCCTTTTCTCGGCCCCCGGGCTGCCCCCTCCCCCTGGGGCCTTTTCTCGGCCCCCGGGCTGCCCCCTCCCCCTGGGGCCTTTTCTCGGCCCCCGGGCTGCCCCCTCCCCCTGGGCCTTTTCTCGGCCCCCGGGCTGCCCCCTCCCCCTGGGGCCTTTTCTCGGCCCCCGGGCTGCCCCCTCCCCCTGGGGCCTTTTCTCGGCCCCCGGGCTGCCCCCTCCCCCTGGGGCCTTTTCTCGGCCCCCGGGCTGCCCCCTCCCCCTGGGGCCTTTTCTCGGCCCCCGGGCTGCCCCCTCCCCCTGGGGCCTTTTCTCGGCCCCGGGCTGCCCCCTCCCCCTGGGGCCTTTTCTCGGCCCCCGGGCTGCCCCTCCCCCTGGGGCCTTTTCTCGGCCCCCGGGCTGCCCCCTCCCCCTGGGGCCTTTTCTCGGCCCCCGGGCTGCCCCCTCCCCCTGGGGCCTTTTCTCGGCCCCCGGGCTGCCCCCTCCCCCTGGGGCCTTTTCTCGGCCCCCGGGCTGCCCCCTCCCCCTGGGGCCTTTTCTCGGCCCCCGGGCTGCCCCCTCCCCCTGGGGCCTTTTCTCGGCCCCCGGGCTGCCCCCTCCCCCTGGGGCCTTTTCCTCGGCCCCGGGCTGCCCCCTCCCCCTGGGGGCCTTTCTCGGCCCCCGGGCTGCCCCCTCCCCCTGGGGCCTTTTCTCGGCCCCCGGGCTGCCCCTCCCCCTGGGGCCTTTTCTCGGCCCCCGGGCTGCCCCCTCCCCCTGGGGCCTTTTCTCGGCCCCCGGGCTGCCCCCTCCCCTGGGGCCTTTTCTCGGCCCCCGGGCTGCCCCCTCCCCC
>NW_027442368.1:0-129096 GCF_048569485.1 Anomaloglossus baeobatrachus
CTCCACACTCACATTCCTGTTCCCACTTTACTACTGTTTTCCCACTCCTAAGACTCCACCCTTTCAGCCTGGCTTCAGGTACAGCACTCCCTTGCCATTTCTGATGAGGTGTTGCTGAATCAGGGTGTTGTGCTTTTGTGTGAACCAGTGGATGACCTCCTTCATACTCAAGATGGAATACCACACCTCTGGATGAGGTGCAGTACCTCTGTGGCGACTGAAGCCTCAGTGGTGCCACACATGCGCAGATGAAAGATTAAGCCGAGAGCTCCATCTGCGCATGCGCCGACTTTAGGCGCCATTATTTAAAGCGCTCACCGCCATATTCAGAATGGCCCGTGCCTCATTGCCTGCCGCACAGAGCCGAGACGCACAGAGCTGAGCAGCCCCACACAGAGCAGAGCCGCCGAGCCCCGCCTCATACCAACTCATTTGGTATCACAGAGTTCAGAAATGCCCAGTCTATCAAAATATAAAATGAACTAATATGATCGGTAGACGGCGTAGCCGTAAAAAAAAATTACAACCGGCAAAGTTAAGTTTTTTGGTCTTCGCAAATTTTGAGCAAAATGCAATACCAGGGAGTCAAAACGTAGCGTCTGCGCAAAAATGGTTCGGCTAAAAATGCAAACAAATAAGCTATCAGTGAGCCCCACATCCCGAAAAATGAGAACACTATAAGTTGCAGAAAATGGCGCTGAAAGTGCTCCAATTTTTTGGACAAATCTTTCTTTAACCCCTTATATAAAAGTAAACCTAAACATGTTTGGTATTAACGAACTCATACCAACCTGAAGTATCACACCCACCCATCAGTTTTACCATAAAGTGAACACGGTGAATAAAGCACCCCATAAACCATTGTCCAATCACACTTTTTTGGAATTTTTCCGCACGTGGACATTTTTTGCGGTTTTCCAGTACCATATATGTTAAAACTCATGGTTTCACTTAAAAGACCAATACGTCCCGCAAATAACAAGCCCTCTTATGGCAAGATTGACGGGAAAAATAAAAAAGTTACGACTCTCGGAAAAAGGGGAGCAAAAAACAAAAACGGAAAAATCGTCCAGGGGTTAGGGGGTTAAAGGTGGGAGTCCGTGAGCGCATCAGGGACATTGAGAAAACAAAGACTCTGCATGAGATGGAACACCTAAAATCCCTACCAAAAAATTTCCAATTGTAAAGCAAATTAATTATAAAGGCCATAGATCAGAGGTTAGAGGTGGTAACCTATTTAAGGCCCTTGCGCAACTTGAGTCACTTTATTTATAGATTGGACACAAGGACTCCTATTGGGCTCAATGAGAGCTTTGGCTGCTTTCTTTAATTGGGTATTTTTATGTGGTGTGAGAATGGGACTGTTTGTGTTAAAATTATTTTTAATAGTTTTTTTATCCATAATTTAGAGATCTGTATATGCTAAAGCCATACCTGTGGTGGTCTGCAAATTTTGAGGTACTTCACTCGACCCGCTCATTGACTTAGATGTTGACTTTGATTGGGTATTTTCCCTGAATGAAGTGCCTATGAGAAAATAAGAAAAAAGATTATTATCTAAGAAAAGTGGAGAAAAACATTGTACAACAATTTAATTACAGTTTGGATACAACTAATATTTACTACATTTACTCAATAATTTAGTTTTTTGCATTTCTTGATTTTGCTTGCCTTATGGCATGTCATTTTTAATTTTGAATATCATATTTCTGTTTACACAACTACATAAACACCATGTACTTTTTTGTTTGTCTATTGATTAGTGATGGACAGACCCGGACTGTAAAATTTAGGATCCGAGCGATTTTAAAAATACCCGAGTACCGGACCCGGGCCTGGAGTTCTCAGGGAACTCCGGATAATGATCCGGAACCTTTGGAAATAAAAAATAAATAAAGGGAAATTAAATAAAATAAGATTAAAGCAGGCGCGTTATAACAATAGCAGCCCACAGCCACCCAGGATTGTCACATCCATTATATTTGACAATCCTGGCACTTTACCCGGCTCTTCCCGATTGCACTGGTGCGGTGGCAATCAGGCTAATAAGGGATTAATAACAGCTCACAGCTGCCACTAAGCTCTAGATTAGTAATGGCAGGGTCTATGAAAACCCTACCCCCATCACTAATCTGGAAGTGAAAAGAAATAAACACAAACACAAAATAAGATAAAAACAATACCCTATTTCACTCCTTTATTAACCCCAAAAACACGCAGGTCTGTGGAAATCCACACGAGGGCCCATGACTATTCCAATTGCCTTTCTACACCGCCATAGGAGGCCCCGTAACGCTATCATAGGAAGCCGATGGTTGCCATGGTAGCACAGGGTTATGTGATGACTCCTGTCGCTATCATGACTCACATCCTGTTACAGCCGGCTGGCTTTAAAAGGACAGCAGCATTTCAGCTGATCAGAGCTCTGCCGCTCTGATCAGCAGAAATGAACAAGCGATCAGACGGCTAATCCTTACCCCTAGAGAAACTATTAAAATAAAAAAAGTAAAAAAAAAGTTTTATAGAATTAAAAAAACAACTAAAAGTTTAAATCATTCTCCATTCGCCCCACTAAAAATCAAAGGGTTAAAAAAGTAAAAAATATACACTCATTTGGTATCGCAGAGTTCAGAAATGCCCAGTCTATCAAAATATAAAATGAATCAATTAGATCGGTAGATGGCGTAGCCGTAAAAAAAAATCCAACTGGCAAAGTTACGTTTTTTGGTCTTCGCAAATTTTCAGCAAAATGCAATACCAGGGAGTCAAAACGTAGCATCTGCGCAAAAATGGTACAGCTACAAATGCAAACAAATAAGCCATCAGTGAGCCCCATATCCCGAAAAATGAGAACACTACAAGTTGCAGAAAGTGCTCCAATTTTTTGGACAAACCTTTTTTTAACCCCTTATATAAAAGTAAACCTAAACATGTTTGGTATCAACGAACTCATACCAACCTGAAGTATCACACCCACCCATCAGTTTTACCATACAGTGAACACGGTGAATAAAGTACCCCATAAACCATTGTCCAATCACACTTTTTTGTAATTTTTCCGCACGTGGAAATTTTGTGCTGTTTTCCAGTACCATATATGGTAAAACTCATGGTTTCACTTAAAAGACCAATACGTCCTGCAAAAAACAAGCCTTCTTATAGCAAGATTGACGGGAAAAATAAAAAAGCTACGACTCTCGGAAAGAAGGGAATTTTGTTTACTTACCGTAAATTCCTTTTCTTCTAGCTCCTATTGGGAGACCCAGACAATTGGGTGTATAGCTTCTGCCTCCGGAGGCCACACAAAGTATTACACTTTAAAAAGTGTAACCCCTCCCCTCTGCCTATACACCCTCCCGTGCATCACGGGCTCCTCAGTTTTGGTGCAAAAGCAGGAAGGAGAAAACTTATAAATTGGTCTAAGGTAAATTCAATCCGAAGGATGTTCGGAGAACTGAAAACCATGAACCAAAAGAACAATTCAACATGAACAACATGTGTACACAAAAGAACAAACAGCCCGAAGGGAACAGGGGCGGGTGCTGGGTCTCCCAATAGGAGCTAGAAGAAAAGGAATTTACGGTAAGTAAACAAAATTCCCTTCTTCTTTGTCGCTCCATTGGGAGACCCAGACAATTGGGACGTCCAAAAGCAGTCCCTGGGTGGGTAAAAGAATACCTCGATAAAAAGAGCCGAAAACGACCCCCTCTTACAGGTGGGCAACCGCCGCCTGAAGGACTCGCCTACCTAGACTGGCGTCTGCCGAAGCATAGGTATGCACCTGATAGTGTTTCGTGAAAGTGTGCAGACTAGACCAGGTAGCTGCCTGACACACCTGCTGAGCCGTAGCCCGGTGCCGCAATGCCCAGGACGCACCCACGGCTCTGGTAGAATGGGCTTTCAGCCCCAAAGGAAGCGGAAGCCCAGAAGAACGGTAGGCTTCAAGAATCGGTTCCTTGATCCACCGAGCCAAGGTTGACTTGGAAGCCTGCGAACCCTTACGCTGGCCAGCGACAAGGACAAAGAGCGCATCCGAACGGCGCAGGGGCGCCGTGCGAGACACGTAGAGCCGGAGAGCTCTCACCAGATCTAACGAGTGCAAATCCTTTTCACATTGGTGAACTGGATGAGGGCAAAATGAAGGTAAGGAGATATCCTGATTGAGATGAAAAGGGGATACTACCTTAGGGAGAAATTCCGGGACCGGACGCAGAACCACCTTATCCTGGTGAAAAACCAGGAAGGGGGCTTTGCATGACAGCGCTGCCAGCTCCGACACTCTACGGAGCGATGTAACTGCCACTAGAAATGACACCTTCTGCGAAAGACGTGATAAAGAGACATCCCGCAGCGGCTCGAAAGGTGGTTACTGAAGAGCCGTTAGCACCCTGTTAAGATCCCAGGGTTCCAGCGGACGCTTGTAAGGTGGGACTATGTGGCAAACTCCCTGCAGGAACGTGCGGACCTGCGGAAGCCTGGCTAGACGCTTTTGAAAAAATACGGATAGCGCCGATACTTGTCCCTTGAGAGAGCCGAGAGACAAACCCTTGTCCATTCCGGATTGAAGGAATGAAAGAAAAGTGGGTAAGGCAAAGGGCCAGGGAGAAAAACCCTTATCAGAGCACCAGGATAAGAAGATCCTCCAAGACCTGTGATAGATCTTGGCGGACGTTGGTTTCCTGGCCTGTCTCATAGTGGCAATGACATCTTGAGATAACCCTGAGGACGCTAGGAGCCAGGACTCAATGGCCACACAGTCAGGTTGAGGGCCGCAGAATTCAGATGGAAAAACGGTCCTTGAGACAGCAAGTCTGGGCGGTCTGGGAGCGCCCACGGTTGACCCACCGTGAGATGCCACAGATCCGGGTACCACGACCGCCTCGGCCAATCTGGGGCGACGAGAATGGCGCGACGACATTGCGCAGCACTCTGGGCAGCATCGCCAGAGGAGGAAATACATAGGGCAGTCGAAACTGCGACCAATCCTGAACTAATGCGTCCGCCGCCAGAGCTCTGTGATCTTGAGACCGGGCCATGAATGCCGGGACTTTGTTGTTGTGCCGTGACGCCATGAGATCGACGTCCGGCGTTCCCCAGCGGCGACAGATCTCTCGAAACACGTCTGGGTGAAGAGACCATTCCCCCGCGTCCATGCCCTGTCGGCTGAGAAAATCTGCTTCCCAGTTTTCTACGCCCGGGATGTGAACTGCGGAGATGGTGGAAGCTGTGGCTTCCACCCACTGCAGAATTCGTCGGACTTCCTGGAAGGCTTGACGACTGCGAGTGCCGCCTTGGTGGTTGATGTATGCGACGGCAGTGGCGTTGTCCGACTGGATCCGGATCTGCCTGCCCTCCAGCCACCGATGAAAGGCCAATAGGGCTAGATACACTGCCCTTATCTCCAGAATATTGATCTGAAGGGATGACTCTATCGGAGTCCAGGTTCCCTGAGCCCTGTGGTGGAGAAAAACCGCCCCCCACCCTGACAGGCTCGCGTCCGTCGTGACCACAGCCCAGGTGGGGGGTAGGAAGGATTTTCCCTGCGATAGAGAGTTGGGAAGGAGCCACCACTGAAGTGACGTCTTGGTTGCAAGGGAAAGAGAGACGTTCCTGTCGAGTGAAGTCGACCTCCTGTCCCATTTGCGGAGAATGTCCCACTGGAGTGGCCGCAGATGGAATTGCGCGAAGGGCACTGCCTCCATCGCTGCCACCATCTTCCCCAGGAAGTGCATGAGGCGCCTCAAGGGGTGTGACTGACCCCGAAGAAGAGATTGCACCCCTGCCTGCAGCGAAAGCTGCTTGTCCAGCGGTAGCATGACTACTGCTGACTGAGTATGAAACTCCATCCCAAGGTACGTCAGTGATTGGGTCGGTGTCAACTTGGATTTTGGGAAGTTGATGATCCACCCGAACTGCTGGAGAGTCGCCAGAGCGACGGAAAGGCTGTTTTCACACGCCATCTGAGAGGGTGCCCTGACCAGAAGATCGTCTAAGTAGGGAATCACCGAGTGGCCCTGAGAGTGTAGGACCGCCACAACAGATGCCATGACCTTGGTGAACACCCGTGGGGCTGTCGCCAGGCCGAAAGGCAATGCCACGAACTGAAGGTGTTCGTCCCCGATGGCGAAACGCAAAAAGCGTTGATGTTCGGGTGCGATCGGCACATGGAGATAAGCATCCTTGATGTCGATCGATGCTAGGAAGTCTCCTTGTGACATCGAAGCGATGACAGAGCGGAGAGACTCCATCCGAAACCGTCTGGTGCTCACATGTCTGTTGAGCAGTTTGAGGTCCAGAACGGGACGGAACGAGCCGTCCTTCTTTGGCACCACAAACAAGTTGGAGTAAAAGCCGCGACCATGTTCCTGAAGGGGAACAGGGATCACAACTCCTTCTGTCTTCAGAGCGTTCACCGCCTGAAAAAGAGCATCGGCTCGCTCGGGGGGGCGGAGATGTTCTGAAGAAACGAGTCGGGGGACGAGAGCTGAACTCTATCCTGTAACCATGAGACAGAATGTCTCTCACCCATCGGTCTTGAACATGTGGCCACCAGGTGTGGCAAAAGCGGGAGAGCCTGCCTCCGACCGAGGATGCGGTTCGGGGATGCCGAGTGTCATGAGGAGGCCGCCTTGGAAGCAGTGCCTCCTGCGGCCTTTTGGGGGCGTGACTTGGACCGCCACGCATAGGAGTTCCTCTGGCCTTTCTCCGGCCTGCTGGACGAAGAGGATTGGGGCTTGGCGGAGGGACGAAAGGACCGAAACCTCGATTGTATTTTCCGTTGCTGAGGTCTCTTTGGTTTGGACTGGGGTAAGGAGGAGTCCTTTCCCTTGGATTCCTTAATAATCTCATCCAATCGTTCACCAAACAAGCGGTCGCCAGCAAACGGCAAACCGGTTAAGAACCTCTTGGAAGCAGAGTCTGCCTTCCATTCGCGCAGCCACATGGCCCTGCGGACTGCCACAGAGTTAGCGGATGCCACCGCTGTACGGCTAGCAGAGTCTAAAACTGCGTTCATGGCGTAGGAAGAAAAAGCTGACGCCTGAGAAGTCAAAGACGCAACCTGCGGAGCAGAATTACGTGTGACCGCATTAATCTCAGCCAGACAAGCTGAGATAGCTTGTAGTGCCCACACGGCTGCAAAGGCCGGGGCAAAAGACGCGCCTGTGGCGTCATAGATGGATTTTACCAGGAGCTCTATCTGCCTGTCAGTGGCATCCTTTAGCGATGATCCATCTGCAACCGATACCACAGATCTAGCCGCCAATCTAGAGACTGGGGGATCCACCTTGGGACATTGAGCCCAACCCTTAACCACGTCAGAGGGGAAGGGGTAACGTGTGTCAGTAAGGCGCTTAGTAAAGCGCTTGTCCGGAACCGCTCTGGGCTTCTGGACAGCATCTCTGAAGTTAGAGTGATCAAAAAACGCACTCCGTGTACGTTTAGGGAACCGAAACTGGTGTTTCTCCTGCTGAGAAGTCGACTCCTCTACCGGTGGCGGCGGGGGAGAGATATCTAACACCTGGTTGATGGACGAGATAAGGTCATTTACTATGGCGTCCCCTTCAGGTGTATCAAGATTGAGAGCAACGTCAGTGTCAGAGCCCTGAGCTGCGACGTCCGCCTCGTCCTCCAGAGAGTCCTCACGCTGGGAACCCGAGCAGCGTGAAGAAGTCGGGGAAGATTCCCAGCGGGCCCGCTTAGCCGGTCTGGGACTGTGGTCCGGGCCGGAGTCCTCCACGTGAGACCTAGGGCCACCCCTGGGAACGTGCTGCGGCGCGGACAGAGAGGGGCCTGGAGGTGAAGATCCAACAGGGCCCGGGGCTTGTGTAAGGACCGGTCTGGACTGCAAAGCTTCAAGCAGCTTGGCAGACCATTTGTCCATAGACTGAGCCATGGATTGTGAGAGTGACTCAGAGAGTTTTTCAGCAAAAACTGCAAACTCTGTCCCTGCCGCCTGGACAGGGGGAGCAAGGGGTTCTACCTGAGCCGAGGGGCCCACTAGTGACCGAGGCTCGGGTTGAGGAAGCAAAACAGAGGTTGAGCATTGCTCACAGTGAGGGTAGGTGGAACCCGCAGGAAACTTAGCCGCACAAGAGGTACAGGCACCCTTGCTCCTTGTGGACAACATGCTGTTGTCTCCTAGGAGAGTGATCACTGAGGGTATATGGGAAGGGTATACAGCCCGACCGAACAGAAATATATAAATATATATATAGTATCTATTCCGGCACCCTAAGGGGACCAGCACCGGGTGACCGGTGTGGCTTACCGACCGCTAAAAAGCGGAGTGTGTGTCCTCCAGATTCCCTGCCTTAGGTCTCCCAGCGTTGCAGAACTCTTCCCAGGAAATCCTCCACAGGCAGAATGCCAAAGAAATGGCTGCCGGAGCTCTCAGGGGAGGAGTGGAGCCGTGGGCGGCGTTAGAAAAAGTGCGGGAATCTGGAGTCCCCACAGTGATCAGTGAGGGGGGAGGAAACATACAGGATGTTCCGGCCCTCACAGCCGACGTCAGGCCGGCCGTCCCGCCCTTACCCCTGATAGACAGGCCCGGGGGCGTGAGTTTTGCTACTAGGCCGCAATTGAAGCCGGGGACTAAATTTAAGACCGCGGCCGACAAACAGGCGCGGTCGGCGCGGAAGTCCGCCGGCCGTCACAAATAAGCAGCTGCTGCAGCGTCCGGGATGAAGGCGCATCATGCAAATCCCCCATGGGGATACAGAGTACCTTAGTGATGCAGGGCCCGGTCCCTGAGGATAAATAAACTCCTGTCCGACAGATTCCCACAGGGGCTGCGGAGGGAGCACGGTCCCAGTGGATGGATGACCGCTCAGGATCCCACTTCTCCCAGAGCCGCTAAGGGATGGTGAAGGAGACGGCATGAGGCTCCGGCCTTTGTACCCGCAATGGGTACCTCAACCTTAACAGCACCGCCGACTTAGTGGGGTGAGAAGGGAACATGCCGGGGGCCCCGTGGGGGCCCACTTTTCTTCCAACCGATATAACTAATCTGAGAATTCATGAGTGGATGTGTGCCTCCTTCCACACAAAGCATAAAACTGAGGAGCCCGTGATGCACGGGAGGGTGTATAGGCAGAGGGGAGGGGTTACACTTTTTAAAGTGTAATACTTTGTGTGGCCTCCGGAGGCAGAAGCTATACACCCAATTGTCTGGGTCTCCCAATGGAGCGACAAAGAAAAGGGGAGCAAAAAACAAAAACGGAAAAATCGTCCAGGGGTTAGGGGGTTAAAGGTGGGAGTCCGTGAGCACATCAGGGACATTGAGAAAACAAAGACTCTGCATGAGACGGAACACCTAAAAACCCTACCAAAACATTTCCAATTGTACCATAAATCTGACTCAAGCAAATTAAAGGAGTTGTCCGACATTAGCTTACCAAAAAATGTTGAGTTTATCTGTGCTGTATTGTCATATAAAACACCCCTATATTGTTATTTTTTGTTTTCTAACTTTTGTTCCACTTGAATTATCCCTTTATTCTCTGCAGTTCTTTGTTTACATTTTGCTCTAGCAAACTGACCACTTCCTGTGCAAAACCTCAGTTAGAGCTGGCACTGCCCGGCCTCAGGGTCCAGCCCCGTCCCCTGCCCGCCCCTTGCACACACATTCCCTGTCAGTATTCTACCCCAGCAACTGATCTGTTATCACTCTAGCAATGAAAATAACAGCCCCACATCGGGCTCTGTGCCAAACACACACACACATACACACACACACACACATACACATCGGGCTCTGCGCCACACACATCAGGCTCTGCAACCCTCCCCCACACACACATACACACACGGCGCTCTGTACCGACCTCCCCCTCACCATCGTTCTGTACCGACCCCTACCCCCATAGGGAACACATGTAGGCTACATTCACATGACCGTTCCGTTTTTGCGGTCGGCAAAAAATGGCCAATTTTTTCACGGATACATCTGTGTGTCATCCGTGTGCCTTCCGTTTTTTTTGCGGACCGCAAAAAAGCGGAAGCAGCAAGAAAGATAAATAGATGAGTAGATATAGAGATGAATAGATAGATATAGAGACAGAGAGATAGAGGGATGAATGAATGAACAGAGGGATAGACAGATAGATAAATAGATAGATAGATAGATGAGAAAGACATATAATGTCCTACCCCCCTGCATATTCTAAGCTGGCACCCTTTAGTGACTTTCATGTGGCACGAAAGTGTGCTTAGCCTTGTATTTATCAAAAAAATAAATAAAAAATAATTTAAAAAAACCAAACGACAATGGGTCCCCCATACTTTTGTAGCCAGCTAGGGTAAAGCAGATGGCTGCAACCTGCAAACCACAGCTGGCAGCTTCAGCTTGGCTGGTAATCTAAAACAGAGGGCACCCCACGCTGTTATTTTAAATTAAATAAATAATTTAAAACAAAAAACATGGGGTCCCCCCAAATTGGATCACCAGCCAAGGTAAAGCAGACAGCTGTGGTCTGGTATTCTCAGACTAGGGAGGCCCACTGTTATTGGACACTCCCCAGCCTAAAAATAGAAGGCCACAGCCGCCCCAGAATTGGCACATCCATTAGATGTGCCAATCCTGGTGCTTCACCCCAACTCATCCCGTGCCCTGGTGCGGTGGCAAACGGGGTAATATATGGGGTTGATGCCAGATGTGTAATGTCACCTGGCATCAAGCCCTGGGGTTAGTGATGTCACGCGTCTATCAGATATCCGACATGACAAACCCAGTCAGTAATAAAAAAAAAATAGACAACAAAAAAAAAAGTGTTATTTGAAAAAACACTCCTCAAAACATTCCCTCATTCACCAATTTATTCAAAAGAAAAACAAATCCTGGTCCAGCATAATCCAATAAGGGGGTCTCATGACAATCCATACCATAGTCAATGTCCCAGTCAATGAAGAACAGAATGTTCCTCATTGGCTGGGAGAGTAATGCAGTGACCTGAGCTAACATCAATAGCCCAGGTCACTGCAGGGGATGCCGAGCGCTGCTGTCAGGAGGTTAGATGAAATCATTACCTGCGGTGACGATCTTCGCTTCACTCCTGTCAGCGCTGTCCCTGACTTCTATGCCCGCCGCGTTCTCAGCAGTATCGCCCGAGATGTCACCGCTAGTGACGTGAGAACGCAGCGGCATAGAAGGCACTGACAGCGCTGACAGGAGTGAAGCGAAGATTGTCACAGCAGGCAATGATGTCATCTAACATCCTGATGGCAGTGCTCGATATCCCCGCGGGGGCCTGGTGCTGGCGGTGACACCGTGGGCGGGGAGAGTACGGGGTGCGGAGGAATGTGTGGGAGGGTGCAGGGAAGAGGGGCGGGGAATTCACGCAGGGCGGCAACATGCTGTTCCAGATTTGCATGTTAACATGGTCCTGCCCATGTTGACATGAAATGACCGGAAGCAGCAAAATCGCGGCAGGAGCGGTCACATGACCGCTCTGAGCCGGGGGAGAAAGGCTGACAGCAGGGCAGGTAAGTGATCACTAGCTACTTACCTGCCCCAATGTAGCCCAAAAGGGTAATAATGAAGAAAAGTCAAAATAAGCCGGATAACCCCTTTAATTATAAAGGCCATAGATCAGAGGTTAGAGGTGGTAACCTATTTAAGGCCCTTGCGCAACTTGAGTCATTGGATTTATAGATTGGACACAAGGACTCCTATTGGGCTCAATGAGAGCTTTGACTGCTTTCTTTAATTGGGTATTTTTATGTGGTGTGAGAATGGGACTGTTTGTGTTAAATTATTTTTAATTGTTTCTTTTTCTTTTTATCCATAATTTAGAGATCTGTATATGCTAAAATCATACCTGAGGTGGTCTGCAAATTTTGAGGTACTTCACGCGACCCGCTCAGTGACTTAGATGTTGACTTTGATTGGGTCTTTTCCCTGAATGAAGTGCCTATGAGAAAATAAGAAAAACTATTATTATCTAAGAAAAGTGGAGAAAAACATTGTACAATTTAATTATAGTTAGGATACAACTAATATTTAATACATTTACTCAATAATTTAGTTTTTTGCATTTCTTGATTTTGCTTGCCTTATGGCATGTCATTTTTAATTTTTCATATAATATTTCTGTTTACACAACACTGCACTTTTTTTGTTTGTCTATTGATTAGTGATGGACAGACCCGGACTGTAAAATTTAGAATCCGAGAGGTTATAAAAATACCCGAGTACCGGACCCGGGCCTGGAGTTCTCAGAGAACTCCGGATAATGATCCGGAACCTTTGGAAATAAAAAATGGAAAAATAAAGAAAAGAGGAATAAAGCAGGCGCGTTATAATAATAGCAGCCCACAGCCACTCAGGATTGTCACATCCATTAGATGTGACAATCCTGGCACTTTACCCGATTCTTCCTGCTTCCCCTGGTGCGGTGGCAATCAGGCTAATAAGGGGTTAATAACAGCTCACATCTGCCACTAAGCCCTAGATTAGCAATGGCAGGGTCTATGAAAACCCTTCCCCCATTACTAATCTGGAAGTGAAGATAAATAAACACAAACACAAAATAAGATAAAAACAACACCCTCTTTCACTCCTTTATTAACCCCAAAAACACTCAGGTCTTATGTAATCCACACGAAGGCCCATGACTATTCCAATTGCCTTTCTACACCGCCATCGGAGGCCCCGTAACGCGATCATGGGAAGCCGATGGTTGCCATGGTAGCACAGGGTTATGTGATGACTCCTGTCGCTATCATGACTCACATCCTGTTACAGCCGGCTGGCTTTAACAAGACAGCAGCATTTCAGCTGATCAGAGCTCTGCCGCTCTGATCAGCAGAATTGAACAAGCAAGCAGACGGCTAATCCTTACCACTAGAGAGACTATTGAAATAAAAAAAAGTAAAAAAAAAGTTTTATAGAATTAAAAAAACAACTAAAAGTTTAAATCATTCTCCATTCGCCCCACTAAAAATCAAAGGGTTAAAAAAATAAAAATTATACACTCATTTGGTACTGCAGAGTTAAGAAATGCCCAGTCTATCAAAATATAAAATGAATCAATTAGATCGGTAGATGGTGTAGCCGTAAAAAAAAATCCAACTGGCAAAGTTACGTTTTTTGGTCTTCGCAAATTTTCAGCAAAATGCAATACCAGGGAGTCAAAACGTAGCATCTGCGCAAAAATGGTACAGCTAAAAATGCAAACAAATAAGCCATCAGTGAGCCCCATATCCCGAAAAATGAGAACACTACAAGTTGCAGAAAATGCTGCAGAAAGTGCTCCAATTTTTTGGACAAACCTTTTTTTAACCCCTTAGATAAAAGTAAACCTAAACATGTTTGGTATCAACAAACTCATACCAACCTGAAGTATCACACCCACCCATTAGTTTTACCATACAGTGAACACGGTGAATAAAGTACCCCATAAACCATTGTCCAATCACACTTTTTTGTAATTTTTCCGCACATGGAAATTTTGTGCTGTTTTCCAGTACCATATATATATTCTTTGTTTACATTTTGCTCTAGCAAACTGACCACTTCCTGTGCAAAACCTCAGTTAGAGCTGGCACTGCCCGGCCTCAGTGTCCAGCCCCGTCCCCTGCCCGCCCCCTGCACACACATTCCCTGTCAGTATTCTACCCCAGCACCTGATCTGTTATCTCTCTAGCATACACACACACACACACACACACGGCGCTCTGTACCGACCTCCCCCTCACCATCGTTCTGTACCGACCCCTACCCCCATAGGGAACACATGTAGGCTACATTCACATGACCGTTCCGTTTTTGTGGTCCGCAAAAAATGGCCAATTTTTTCACAGATACATTCGTGTGTCATCCGTGTGCCTTACGTTTTTTTTGCGGACCGCAAAAAACAGAAGCAGCAAGAAAGATAAATAGATGAGTAGATATAGAGATGAATAGATAGATAGATATAGAGACAGAGAGATAGAGGGATGAATGAATGAACAGAGGGATAGACAGAGAGATAGATAGATAGATGAGAAAGACATATAATGTCCTACCCCCCTGCATATTCTAAGCTGGCACCCTTTAGTGACTTTCTTGTGGCACTAAAGTGTGTTTAGCCTTGTATTTATCCAAAATATAAATAAAAAATAATTTAAAAAAAACCAAACGACAATGGGTCCCCCATACTTTTGTAGCCAGCTAGGGTAAAGCAGATGGCTGCAGCCTGCAATCCACAGCTGGCAGCTTCAGCTTGGCTGGTAATCTAAAACAGAGGGCACCCCACGCTGTTATTTTAAATTAAGAAGGGAATTTTGTTTACTTACCGTAAATTCCTTTTCTTCTAGCTCCAATTGGGAGACCCAGACAATTGGGTGTATAGCTACTGCCTCCGGAGGCCACACAAAGTATTACACTTAAAAGTGTAAGGCCCCTCCCCTTCTGGCTATACACCCTCCCGTGGGATCACGGGCTCCTCAGTTTTAGTGCAAAAGCAAGAAGGAGGAAAGCCAATAACAGGTTTAAAGACAAATTCAACCCGAAGAAACATCGGAGAACTGAAACCGTTCAACATGAACAACATGTGTACCCGAAAAAAACAAAAATCCCTAAGAAAACAGGGCGGGTGCTGGGTCTCCCAATTGGAGCTAGAAGAAAAGGAATTTACGGTAAGTAAACAAAATTCCCTTCTTCTTTGTCGCTCCATTGGGAGACCCAGACAATTGGGACGTCCAAAAGCAGTCCCTGGGTGGGTAAAAGAATACCTCGTGATAGGGCCGTCAACAGCCCTGTCCTACAGGTGGGCAACCACCGCCTGAAGGACTTGTCTACCTAGGCTGGCGTCCGCCGAAGCGTAGGTATGTACCTGATAATGCTTGGTAAAGGTGTGCAGACTCGACCAGGTAGCCGCCTGGCACACCTGCTGAGCCGTAGCCTGGAGGCGCAATGCCAAGGACGCACCCACGGCTCTGGTAGAATGGGCCTTCAGCCCTGAAGGAACCGGAAGCCCCGCAGAACGGTAGGCTTCAAGAATTGGTTCCTTGATCCACCGAGCCAGGGTGGATTTGGAAGCTTGCGACCCTTTACGCTGACCAGCGACAAGGACAAAGAGTGCATCCGAGCGGCGTAAGGGCGCCGTGCGGGAAATATAGATCCTGAGTGCTCTGACCAGATCCAACAAATGCAAACCTCTCTCAAATTGATGAACTGGATGAGGACACAAGGAAGGTAATGTGATATCCTGATTGAGATGAAAGGGGGATACCACCTTAGGGAGAAACTCAGGAATCGGACGTAGAACCACCTTGTCCTGGTGAAAAACCAGGAAGGGAGATTTGCATGACAGCGCCGCTAGCTCGGACACTCTCCGAAGAGACGTGACCGCTACTAGAAAGGCCACTTTCTGTGAAAGACGAGAAAGGGAAACATCCTTCATAGGCTCGAAAGGCGGCTTCTGGAGGGCAATTAGAACCTTGTTCAGATCCCAGGGCTCTAACGGCCGCTTGTAAGGAGGGACGATATGACACACTCCTTGCAGGAACGTGCGTACCTGAGTAAGTCGTGCTAGGCGTCTCTGAAAAAATACAGATAGCGCTGAGACTTGTCCTTTAAGGGAACTGAGCGACAAACCTTTTTCCAACCCGGATTGCAGGAAGGAAAGAAAAGTAGGCAATGCAAAAGGCCAGGGAGAAACTCCCTGAGCTGCGCACCAAGATAAGAATATCTTCCACGTCCTGTGGTAGATCTTGGCGGAGGATGGTTTTCTAGCCTGTCTCATGGTGGAAATAACCTTTCGAGATAATCCTGAAGACGCTAGGATCCAGGACTCAATGGCCACACAGTCAGGTTCAGGGCCGCAGAATTCAGGTGGAAAAACGGCCCTTGAGATAGCAAGTCTGGTCGTTCTGGTAGTGCCCATGGTTGGCCTACCGTGAGGTGCCACAGATCTGGGTACCACGATCTCCTCGGCCAGTCTGGAGCGACGAGGATGGCGCGACGGCAGTCGGCCCTGATCTTGCGCAGCACTCTGGGTAACAATGCCAGAGGTGGGAACACATAAGGTAGCCGGAATTGCGACCAATCTTGAACTAAGGCGTCTGCCGCCAGAGCTCGGTGATCGTGAGACCGTGCCATGAAAGCCGGGACCTTGTTGTTGTGCCGTGACGCCATCAGGTCGACGTCCGGCATCCCCCAGCGGCGACAGATCTCCTGAAACACGTCCGGGTGAAGGGACCATTCCCCTGCGTCCATACCTTGGCGACTGAGGAAGTCTGCTTCCCAGTTTTCCACGCCTGGGATGTGAACTGCGGAAATGGTGGAAGCCGTGTCTTCCACCCACGTCAGAATCCGTCGGACTTCCTGGAAGGCTTGCCGACTGCGTGTTCCACCTTGGTGGTTGATGTACGCTACCGCTGTAGAGTTGTCCGACTGAATTCGGATCTGCTTGCCTTCCAGCCACTGCTGGAAGGCTTGTAGGGCAAGATACACTGCTCTGATTTCTAGAACATTGATCTGAAGGGTGGACTCTTCCTGAGTCCACGTCCCTTGAGCCCTGTGATGGAGAAACACTGCTCCCCACCCTGAAAGACTCGCGTCTGTCGTGACTACCTCCCAGGATGGGGGTAGAAAGGACTTTCCTTTCGACAAAACGGTGGGAAGAAGCCACCACCGAAGAGATTCCTTGGCCGCCTGAGAAAGGGAGACGTCTCTGTCGAGGGATGTCGACTTCCCGTCCCATTGGCGGAGAATGTCCCATTGTAGTGGACGGAGATGAAACTGCGCGAAAGGGACTGCTTCCATTGCTGCTACCATCTTCCCTAGGAAGTGCATGAGGCGTCTCAAGGGGTGAGACTGGCCTTGAAGGAGAGATTGCACTCCTGTCTGTCCAGCGGAAGCTTCACTATCGCTGAGAGAGTATGAAACTCCATGCCAAGGTATGTTAGCGATTGGGTCGGAGTCAGATTTGACTTTGAAAAGTTGATGATCCACCCGAAACTCTGGAGAGTCTCCAGCGCAACGTTCAGGCTGTGTTGGCATGCCTCTTGAGAGGGTGCCTTGACCAGTAGATCGTCCAAATACGGGATCACAGAGTGACCTTGAGAGTGCAGGACTGCTACTACTGCTGCCATGACTTTGGTGAAGACACGTGGAGCTGTCGCCAGCCCGAAAGGCAGAGCTACGAACTGAAGGTGTTCGTCTCCTAGAACAGAGCGTAGAAAACGCTGGTGCTCTGGAGCAATCGGCACGTGGAGATAAGCATCCCTGATGTCTATAGATGCTAGGAAATCTCCTTGAGACATTGAGGCGATGACGGAGCGAAGGGATTCCATCCGGAACCGCCTGGTTTTTACGTGCTTGTTGAGCAGTTTTAGATCCAGAACGGGACGGAATGACCCGTCCTTTTTTGGCACCACAAACAAGTTGGAGTAAAAACCGTGACCTTGTTCCTGAAGAGGAACGGGGGTCACCACTCCTTCCGCTTTTAGAGTGGACACCGCTAGCCGCAGAGCCTCGGCTCGGTCGGGAGGTGGAGAAGTTCTGAAAAAGCGAGTTGGAGGACGAGAGCTGAACTCTATCCTGTACCCGTGAGACAGAATGTCTCTCACCCAACGGTCTGTGACCTGTGGCAGCCAAATGTCGCCAAAGCGGGAGAGCCTGCCACCGACCGAGGATGCGGAGAGAGGGGGCCGAAAGTCATGAGGAAGCCGCCTTGGTAGCGGGTCTTCCGGCTGTCTTTTTTGGGCGTGACTGAGTACGCCAAGAATCTGAGCTCCTCTGATCCTTTTGAGTCCTCTTGGACGAGGAGAATTGGGACCTGCCTGAGCCTCGAAAGGACCGAAACCCCGACTGTCCTCTCCTCTGTTGGGGTTTATTTTGTCTGGGTTGAGGTAAAGATGAATCTTTACCCTTGGAGTGTTTAATGATTTCATCTAAGCGCTCCCCAAACAGACGGTCACGAGAAAATGGCAAACTGGTTAAACACTTTTTGGAAGCAGAATCTGCCTTCCATTCTCTTAACCACAAGGCTCTGCGTAAAACGACGGAGTTGGCGGATGCCACTGCCGTACGGCTCGTAGAGTCTAGGACAGCATTAATCGCGTAAGACGCAAAAGCAGACATTTGAGAGGTTAAGGGTGCCACCTGCGGAGCAGATGTACGTGTGACCGTGTCAATCTGTGCAAGACCAGCTGAAATAGCTTGGAGTGCCCATACGGCTGCGAATGCTGGAGCAAACGACGCGCCGATAGCTTCATAGATGGATTTCAACCAGAGCTCCATCTGCCTGTCAGTGGCATTTTTAAGTGCCGCCCCATCTTCCACTGCAACTAAGGATCTAGCTGCAAGCCTGGAGATCGGAGGATCCACCTTGGGACACTGGGTCCAGCCCTTAACCACGTCCGGGGGAAAAGGATAACGTGTGTCCTTGAGCCGCTTGGAAAAACGCTTATCCGGATAAGCGTGATGTTTCTGGATTGCGTCTCTAAAGTCAGAGTGGTCCAGAAATACACTTAATTTACGCTTGGGATACCTGAAATGGAATTTCTCCTGCTGTGAAGCTGTCTCCTCTATCTGAGGAGCTTCCAACTGAGGGGGACCAGGGAGCAATGAGTTAACAGTGTCCATGGCCTGAGTTACTGGTCTAGACTGCAATGTTTCAAGAATCTTAGTCATAGTCGCAGACAATCTATCAGCAAAGACTGCAAACTCCGTCCCTGTCACCTGGACAGTATTCACAGGAGGTTCTGCCTGGGTCACCTCCAGCAGAGGCCCCGGCCGAGCAAGTGCCACAGGGGCCGAGCACTGCACACAGTGGGGGTCAGTGGAACCTGCCGGTAGAACAGCCCCACAAGCGGTACAAGCAGCATAGAAAGCCTGTGCCTTGGCACTTTTGCTTTTTGCGGTCGACATGCTGATGTGTCCTCTGAGTAATCTAGGAGGGTATATAGCAGAGAATCTCCAGCGACCATACAGTGCAATGTAAAGCTGCAAGCATAAAATACAGTATACACTTCGGCACCAGTGGGGGTCAGCCCTTGAGGGCAGCTTACCGCCCGCTGAAAAGCGGGTGTGTGGGCACCAGAATCCCTTGTCTGGGTCTCCCAGTCTCCTCTCTCCAGCTCAGACTGCACGCAGGAATGGCTGCCGGCGTCCTCTGAAGAGGGGCGGACCGTGGGCGTCCTCAGAAAAAGTGCGGGAAACTGGTGTCCCACTGTGCCCAGTGTGAGGGCTGGAGAATGCAAAGCAGACTCCAGCCCTCTGTGCTGACATTCTGCACAGCGTCCCGCCCTTCCCCTGACTGGCAGGCCTGGGGGCGGGAACGAAACGAAACTAGGCCGCAAAAGCCGGGGACTCGAGTAATAAGCGCGGCCGTGATATATGCACGGCCAGCGCGGAAGTCCCCGGCGCACCACAAGTCCCAGCCGCGCCGCTGCGAAAATGACAGCGGCGGCCGCGCGGCAGTTTCAAATACATGTCCCTTCTCAGCCAAGCTGTAGGTAGGACTGGCACCAGCGCGCAGCGCTTTTGTCCCCGGCGCACTAACACACCCAGCAACGCTGCGGTGTGCGCGCGATATGTGCGGGGACACAGAGTACCTTGACGTCGCAGGGCCTGTCCCTGACGATACTCAGCTCCATTCCAGCAGGCTTTCCAGGGCTGTGGATGGAGCACGGTCTCAGTGCCTGGAGACCGGTAAAATCCCACTTCACCCAGAGCCCTAATGGGGATGGGGAAGGATGCAGCATGTGGGCTCCAGCCTCCGTACCCGCAATGGGTACCTCAACCTTAACAAGCACCGCCGACAAAGAGTGGGGTGAGAAGGGAGCATGCTGGGGGCCCTAGTATGGGCCCTCTTTTCTTCCATCCGACATAGTCAGCAGCTGCTGCTGACTAAACAGTGGAGCTATGCGTGTATGTGTGCCTCCTTCGCACAAAGCATGAAAACTGAGGAGCCCGTGATCCCACGGGAGGGTGTATAGCCAGAAGGGGAGGGGCCTTACACTTTTAAGTGTAATACTTTGTGTGGCCTCCGGAGGCAGTAGCTATACACCCAATTGTCTGGGTCTCCCAATGGAGCGACAAAGAAATAAATAATTTAAAACAAAAAACATGGGGTCCCCCCAAATTGGATCACCAGCCAAGGTAAAGCAGACAGCTGTGGTCTGGTATTCTCAGACTAGGGAGGCCCACTGTTATTGGACACTCCCCAGCCTAAAATTAGCAGGCCACAGCCGCCCCAGAAGTGGCACATCCATTAGATGTGCCAATCCTGGTGCTTCGCCCCAACTCATCCCGTGCCCTGGTGCAGTGGCAAACGGGGTAATATATGGGGATGATGCCAAATGTGTAATGTCACCTGGCATCAAGCCCTAGGGTTAGTGATGTCACGCGTCTATCAGATATCCGACATGACAAACCCAGTCAGTAATAAAAAAAAAAATAGACAACAAAAAAAAAAGTTTTATTTGAAAAAACACTCCTCAAAACAATCCCTCATTCACCAATCTATTCAAAACAAAAACAAATCCTGGTCCAGCATAATCCAATAAGGGGGTCCCATGACAATCCATACCATAGTCAATGTCCCAGTCAATGAAGAACAGAATGTTCCTCATTGGCTGGGAGAGTAATGCAGTGACCTGAGCTAACATCAATAGCCCAGGTCACTGCAGGGGATGCCGAGCGCTGCTGTCAGGAGGTTAGATTAAATCATTACCTGCGGTGACGATCTTCGCTTCACTCTTGTCAGCGCTGTCCCTGACTTCTATGCCCGCCGCGTTCTCAGCAGTATCGCCCGAGACGTCACCGCTAGTGACGGGAGAACGCAGCGGCATAGAAGGCACTGACAGTGCTGACAGGAGTGAAGCGAAGATTGTCACAGCAGGCAATGATGTCATCTAACATCCTGATGGCAGCGCTCGTTATCCCCGCGGCTGCCTGCACTGCAATGTGAGAGGCTGCTGAGCCTGCAATGAAGGCAGCCGCGGGGCTGGAGCGGGACACAGACTGCACGGGCACTCCTGCTATCCTGAGCAGGGGCCCTGGTGCTGGCGGTGACACCGTGGGTGGGGAGAGTACGGGGTGCGGAGGAATGTGTGGGAGGGTGCAGGGAAGAGGGGCGGGGACTCCACGCACTGTACCCGCCCAGCAGGGCGGAAACATGCTGTTCCAGATTTGCATGTCAACATGGTCCTGCCCATGTTGACATGAAATGACCGGAAGCAGCAAAATCGCGTCAGGAGCGGTCACATGACCGCTCTGAGCCGGGGGAGAAAGGCTGACAGCAGGGCAGGTAAGTGGTCACTAGCTACTTACCTGCCCCAATGTAGCCCAATAGGGTAATAATGAAGAAAAGTCAAAATAAGCCGGATAACCCCTTTAATTATAAAGGCCATAGATCAGAGGTTAGAGGTGGTAACCTATTTAAGGCCCTTGCGCAACTTGAGTCATTGGATTTATAGATTGGACACAAGGACTACTATTGGGCTCAATGAGAGCTTTGACAGCTTTCTTTAATTGGGTATTTTTATGTGGTGTGAGAATGGGACTGTTTGTGTTAAATTATTTTTAATTGTTTCTTTTTCTTTTTATCCATAATTTAGAGATCTGTATATGCTAAAACCATACCTGTGGTGGTCTGCAAATTTTGAGGTACTTCACGCGACCCGCTCAGTGACTTAGATGTTGACTTTGATTGGGTATTTTCCCTGAATGAAGTGCCTATGAGAAAATAAGAAAAAAGATTATTATCTAAGAAAAGTGGACAAAAACATTGTACAACAATTTAATTATAGTTAGGATACAACTAATATTTAATACATTTACTCGATAATTTAGTTTTTTGCATTTCTTGATTTTGCTTGCCTTATGGCATGTGATTTTTAATTTTGCATATAATATTTCTGTTTACACAACAACATGAACACTATGCACTTTTTTTGTTTGTCTATTGAGTAGTGATGGACAGACCTGGACTGTAAAATTTAGAATCCGAGAGGTTTTAAAAATACCCGAGTACCGGACCCGGGCCTGGAGTTCTCAGGGAACTCCGGATAATGATCCGGAACCTTTAGAAATAAAAAATAAAAAAAGGAAAAATAAAGAAAATAAGAATAAAGCAGGCGCGTTATAACAATAGCAGCCCACAGCCACTCAGGATTGTCACATCCATTAGATGTGACAATCCTGGCACTTTACCCGATTCTTCCCGATTCCCCTGGTGCGGTGGCAATCAGGCTAATAAGGGGTTAATAACAGCTCACAGCTGCCACTAAGCCCTAGATTAGCAATGGCAGGGTCTATGAAAACCCTACCCCCATTACTAATCTGTAAGTGAAAATAAATAAACACAAAATAAGATAAAAACAACACCCTCTTTCACTCCTTTAATAAGCCCAAAAACACATAGGTCTGATGTAATCCACACGAGGTCCCATATCGATTCCAGCTCTGCTACATCTGAAGTGACAGCGCGTGGGCATAGAATATGACCACCCGCTGTGATCTTAAGGCAGAGAATGAGTCACAGCGATGTGTGGTGACGTAACTTAGCTTATTTGCGGTCACAGCTGGAGCTGCCCATTGTCATCCACCTATGATCGCAGGTAACCTGACCTCAGGTGACCTCATTGAACTGAGTGACCACTACTATCCATAAATGTGGCGTAATACTTTGGCAAAATTACTCTCAGAAATAAAATGTGAGTCAGAAATACATTCAGGCATCTTCCGCATGCTGTTGCCATTCAGTTTCAACAATTTTCCATCCATTGCAATATTTTTACAGCCCTCGCAGGCCTATTTCTAAGGTCCTCTGGAAAATTATTCGAGTTTCCCATTGACTTGGATTGGGTTCGTTATTCGGTATGAATACACAAATGTACAAATTATTGGATTTGAACAATCCGAACCCGAATATTTTAGCATTCGCCCATATCTAGTCATCACTAATGATAATTTTAATAATTTTAAGGATGTCTAAGGATGTCTAAAACTGATCAACTGGGAAAAGGTTGTTGCATTACTCGTAAATCAAATGCCATGTCCTTCAAATTGTCCAATTATTAATACCAGGTTTTGGTTAAAATGAGGCTACCATTTCAAGGTTCATTTTCCATCAAGGAGAAACTACGCTGAAAATCTATCTTTCTCTATCGCTTCATTGGAGGACACAGGAAACCATGGGTGTATGCTGCTGGGACTAGGAGGTGACACTATGCAAATAAGAAAGTTGGCTCCTCCCACATAGTATACACCCACTGACTGGAGCTGAGGAGATCAGTTTTTGCTTAGTGTCCGAGGAGGTTGGACACGCAGGGGCTGCTCTCAGCCCCTCAGGTTTGTATTGTTGTGTTTTATTAATGTTTTCCCTTTGTTTTTCAGACACAGCTCGTCGGGCGACAGGGTGTAATCGCTCACCCTGCTCTCCCACATAGAGACCGGTCGCACAGAAGTGGGGTCCGTCCGCCACTTCCGTTGTCCTCCGTGTCTGTCTGGCAGGACCCTACCCCCCTAACACTTTCAAGACGGTTTGGGGGGCATCCGCACAGAGGGACAGGTGGATAGTCCTTGCCCCCCTCCCCAAACTCTCTCGCTTCCGAGCCTGATTGTGGGGTAGGAGGACGAAGACCGTACCCAGGATGGAGAGGTACCCTTCCGGTCTCCCCTCGACTATGCCCGGGACGACCGTCGAGATGTCTTCGCTCGCCTTCCAGGATGGGTCCAGGATCACCTCAAGACAAGCCGGGACCTCCGATAAGTACTCACTCCCCCCTCCTCTTCCCCGTCCCGGGTTATGGGGAGGGATCCCGGGTATAGAAACCCCACAGCCCCTTCTCCACTTGGGTCAGGGGGTCCTACATCTCCCTTAGAGCCCCCTCCACAGGCCCCTCTGTAGTTGGCTTCGGCGACCTACCTTAGAATTTAGCCCCCGGCTCCATTGCGGCCCGGCGTCCCCTCCGGTGGCCCACTTTCAAATTTATCCCCCGGCTCCATTGCGGCCCGGCGTCCCCTCCGGTGGCCCACTTTTAAAATTTAGGCCCCGGCTCCATTGCGGCCCCCTCAGTGTCCGCGCGCCTCTCCAGGCCACGCCCCCAGCCGGAATTCTGTCCGCGCGCGTGGGCTTTTCAAATCTTCCGCCTCTTTTTTCTCGCGCGGTCCCAGTCCTCTCCCGGTGTCTGTCGTCATTTCCGGGCGCCAATCCCCGGCACGCGTCATTCCTGTGCCTCCACTGGACCAGGCCCCTCCCTCCGGGTAAGCGACGCTGCTGCCGCCGCGAGGCCCGATACTCCCCGCCCGGGTAGGTCGACTCTGCAGCCGCCTCAGGACCCGAGCCTCCGACCGGGTAAGCGCCGCTATCGCCGCCGCGCCTGTGCCTACACCCGGGTAAGCGCTGCCAGCGCCGCCACCAGGCCCGATCCACCGACCGGGTCAGCGCTCCTAGCGCCGCTGCGTCCCCCCCTTCCCAGAACCGCCGCAAGTTTGCGACATAGCGCCCACCCGCAGGCAGTGTTGGCCCCAGCGCACCCTCACTGGCAGGGTTTAGTCCACTGCTCCCCAGACTTCAGTGTCAGTCAGCGCCCCGGGCATCAGGCTGTCATCTCTCTCAGGGCTCATTCCCAGGGTACTGTTGTCTCTGAACATGCAGGCCCATTCACTGTGGTGCTATTTGTGAAGAAACAAGTCCATTCAATATGGCACTGGTTGTGAGGAAGCAGGCCCATTCCCTATGGTACTGTTTGGGAAGTGGCAGGCCCACTCACTGTGGTACTGTTTGTGAGGATGCAGGCCCATTCACTATGGTACTGGTTGTGAAGGGGCAGGCCCATTCACTATGGTACTGCTTTGGGAAGAAGCCGAATGTCGCACAATTTTTTTGTCTCCTGTTTTTGTGATGTACATTCACAGACATTCTCCTCACATCTTGCCTAGCACAGATGTGCTCCTGAATTCTGGGCGTTCACTGTCAGTTTGCCATTCTGTCTCCCAGGTATTATACGCCTGTAACACTAATCACTGATCCTATGTGTCCAGCTGTATTATACGCCTGTGGCTCTAATCACGGACGTCTCTACAGCACTCTAAATCTTCCCAGAGTATCGCTCTTGCGCCCGATTATCCGTCACGTTACGGATAGATTATGGCGCTCTACCCAGCAGTCAGAAACCCATATTTCGCTACACACGCTGCTTGCCCAGCGGTCCATGACATGGCCCTTTCCGTGAACGCTCCAGTGTCTCCGTGAACCTGTCAGCCTTCCAGTGTGTTCCAGGTTTACGCCCTGTGTTTCCATGTGCCTATCCTCTAGCCTACGTGTCAGTGTCTCTACGTGCTACCTGTCTGTTACAGTCCGTAGGTGCCTTTCTCTCTACACCAGTCTTCACCAGTGTGCAAGTGCCACCAGTGTTCCAGTGTTCTTTAGGTACTAGTCCTCTTCGGTGTGCTAGTGTTTCCTCGTACTTGTCCACTATCCAGTGGGCCAGCGTTTCTATATGCACTGACCTACTCCCGTGTGCCAGCGTTTCCCTGTACCTGTCCACTATCCAGAGTGCCAATGTCTGCGTCATGCCTGTGTGCTCCAATACCCAGGTGCTTTGGGGACCCTGCCCGCTATTCCGTGGGCCAGTGTTTCTACGTGCATTTGTTTACTCTGGTGTACCAGTGTTTTCCACGAGCCCTTACACTACTCAGTGTAACTAGGTTTTTATGCGCACCTGTCTACACCACCGTAATAGTGTTGTGTGAACCCTCCCACTGTTTAGGGGGTCAGGTTTCTTCTTGCACCTGTCAGTTTTAGTGTGCTATAACCTTTTCTGTCAACCTGTCCACCATCCAGATTGACAGTTCCATAGACCTGTCCACTTGCTCGTGTGCCAGTGTCTCTATATGTCGGTCCATCTTCCAGGGTGCCAGTATACACTATCCAGTGTTTCTCTATGCACCTACCCACCATCCGGTGCGCTAGTCTTGCCAGAATGTACACTCTATCCTGTGTGCCAGTGTTTCTGTAGGCACCTGTCTACTACAGCGGGAGAGTGATTTGATGAGCCTGCCCACTTGCCTATGGGCCAGCACTTATCAGCACCAGAAGCCGGATACAGCAACAGGCTTGAGTGCCTTGTTCAACTTTTCCGCTCATCTTCGACTGAGGCGAGTGCTCCATCCAACACTACCCCATGAGGCGGCACGCCAGCAGCTGTCACGTTCAGTGCCAGTATTCAAGATCAATGATCCTGCCCGCTATCCAATAGGCTAGCGTTTCTCCGGACCAGAAGCTGGATACTGTAACAAGTATGTGTTGCTCTGCTCACGACCCAGTGACTCGAACAGTCTTCCTCACCTAGTGGGTCATGTATCTCCTTCATCTTCGACTGAGGCGAGGACTGTGGTCTCCATGGACCCCTAACGTGGTACGGCAGCAACGGTCATTAGGTTGCTTCCCAGTGACCCAGGGGTTTTTTCCTACTTCAGACCACCCATTCAGGAAAACAGAAGGTAAGCCAGAATCCTCTGGCCAGTTCATTGTCTTCTCTTTCTGCAGCAGTTATTTACTCACTCTTCAGCGATCTGCATCCATCTCCTACCTCACACCATGCGTGTAACGTGATCTCGAGGTAAGGTTACACGCGACCTTCTGACTGGAGGGTCGTGTGATTCACTCCCTGCAGCAACCACAGACCTCATGACGCAGCACGGCAGCAGCAGTTCTCATCCGGTCGCTTCCCAGTGGCCCGGGACCTTCTCCTACCTTGCCCCATTCATCTAAGGTAGCCACAAGGTAGGGCTTTTCTCTCTTGACCGTACGTTGGCTGCATCGCTTCTTGAAGCAGCAGTCATTTTGGTTTTCAAATGAGGTAAGCAAGGGGCAGCTCTATCTGCTAACCAATATGTTGTCCATTTTACTTCCTGCCACCTTCCTCGGGTGGTTCATAGTTCTTCTGGTATCTGCCTATTCTTTGGCCTAGACCAGCCTTGGCCGCGCCCTCCACTAGGGTTCCGGACAGGTACTGTATAGGTTTAAAACCATAGGTCGTTACTTACATTCTCTTTCTTTCAGATAGAGATCAGATTTCCTCAGTCCCTTCACAGTCAACAGATGAAGTTAAGAACCAGACACAGAATCGTCTAACCAGTATTGATTCCACGGAGGACCAGCTTCACCAAGGGACTTCTAGTATCCTGACGGCCCAGTCATTGGGCCCACTCTTCCGGACAAGCTGTAAGGTTTCATATAATTGTATTCTGTCTACTTTCCGCAGCAGAATTCTTCAGGGAACCCAGAATGCTCAGGCCACTGGGTGTCTCCACCCGAACACTCAACACTACAGCGAGTGGTCCCCGTCTAATCTGCCAATCTCCACTAACACCTAGACATGACCTGCTTCAGTTTCAGGCCAAGAGGGATCTTCATTTCCCCTGTCCCGGGTCTACCTCCTTTTCCCCCTCTCGTAGCCATTCTGGATGGCCCTTGGAGATATGCTAGATCTCTCCGAAGTCCTCGCCATACCAAACTCCGCGACCACTCGCCACCGCTTGGTCTCATTTCTGCACTTTTCAATCAGAGTTCCTGCCAGATCATTTAAACTCCCATATTCTGTCATTTCTTTCCCTTCGTCGTCACCTCGGGTTGTGACGTGGTGACGCGTTTTATAATAATAATAGTAATAATAATAACACTTTACTCATTCTTCCGTCACTCCTCCGTTTTTTCCTTGCCACCTTCCAAGGATAGGCGTCACTACTCTGGTCGACGAGCGCTTAGGCCGGTCACATAGTCCAACCCTTCCTTGAGTCCCCTCGAAAGGGTTTTTCCTTCTCCCATTACAGGTCATACTTCCCAGGTCTTGGGCTCCTTTTTTTTCATTCGCAAGAGCCCTCTCCTATAGGGGGTTCTCTTTCCAGTAATTCACTTCAAGGGGCATCTAGTACCCGAGTCCAGAGTTCGAGTTTTCCCAGCCACGCCATTGTAGATGCCCGGACTCCCTTCTCCTGTCTGTCAGGTCATAGAGGTAATTGGTTATTGGATTTCCTTGGCTCCTTAACCTTCTCCTTTTTCTCCGGACTTCACAGGTTCTCTAGACCGCTTCTATACACAGGGGATTTATCTCCCGTATCATCTTCCCGCCTGCAGGCTGTTTCGTCCACTAGGGTCAGATCACTTCCCTCAGGTGCTGTGTAATCAACAGGTCAAGTTCCCCTATGGCGGAATCCCCTCACAGTATCTCGTCTCCCCTGCACTTTTTTAGGCAGTCGGTTTTCCTTTTAGTTGTCCGGTGGCAGTAAAGGCCCAAGGCTCCGTTGGCCTCCACTTACCTGGCACCTTCCTCTACCAGGTACCCTAGTTCTTCGCTCATTCTTACTCTCTCAGGCGTAGTACCATGGCCTGTCGGGTTTTTGCTCCTAGCCGACCTATTGCTGTCAGTCGCCTTAGATCCTTAGCTTTCTTAGGTACAGATTTCAAAGGATGCAGTTTCTCCCTGATCATCCTATTCCCCAGCACACGCATTTTACACTAGTTCTTAGTACTCCCTAGTACTCTAACTCTTCTCCTATACTTCGGCCCCTGGCCGGGTAGGGGTTCTTTATGGGGTCTACGACCAGTTTTCGGTCACAGAATCTTGTCTCTGCTAACCCTGTTTTCGGGTCGCTTTCTTCCCACCCTTGGGGACTGCTTTAGGACGTCCCATTGTTTCCTGTGTCCCCCAATGAAGCGATAGAGAAAAGTAGATTTTGGGTACTCACCGTAAAATCTCTTTCTCGGAGCCTTCATTGGGGGACACAGCACCCGCCCTTTTCTAAGACTTCAATGGATCCGGAATGTTCTAGATTTCAAGCTTCTCCTCGTACTGCTTTTACACAAACTGATCTCCTCAGCTCCAGTCAGTGGGTGTATACTACGTGGGAGGAGCCAACTTTCTTATTTGCATAGTGTCACCTGCTAGTCCCAGCAGCATACACCCATGGTTTCCTGTGTCCCCCAATGAAGGCTCCGAGAAAGAGATTTTACGGTGAGTACCCAAAATCAACTTTTTGAACCATGTGCATTGAATATTTTTTTGGTATGGTATCAGAGGACTCAGAAGGAAAAATGTATGTAACAAAATTAAAACATTGTCGTCCATTTGGCTTATCCCTAATCTATTAATTTTACACTAGGTGGTAAAATAGATGACATCTTTATTATCTGGAGGGGTACCGATCCTGAACTGCAGAGCTTCATGACTTGGTTGAACGATAACCCATATAACATCAAACTAACCTATAAGGCAGATCGGGAGGCAATTGATTTTCCGGACTATAATATAAAAATGGGGTACCAGACAGAAAAGGGTACTCCACGGGTACAATTATTATCAACAAGTAAGAGGGAAGAATCTTTTTCCTCACAGATACATTTCATCTCCAAGTTAACAGTCAGAGGGGGCGATCGGCAGATCTTGAACAAACACTGGTCGTTACTGAAGACCGACCAGAGTTTGAACGACGTTTTACTCATCGCCCACTCTTACCTGTTAGAAGGGGGAAAAGCCTAAAGGATATGCTGGTGAAGAACCATTACGTACCTAGGGTGGTATCTCGCTTTGAGAAAGGGAGTCCCAAATTTGGTTGTTTTCCTTTTGTCTGCCCAGAGATGTTGTCAGCTTGGGTTGGACCTAAAGAGTATAAAATAAAAAGTTACAAATCATGCAGTAAAAGTCACGTTATCTATTATGCAGTATGTGACTGTAGCCTAATTTATATTGGGTTAACATCAAGGGAACAACGCGTCCGCACGAGGGAACATGTTAGGGACATAAATGCGGTGTGTGATGTTGTGGATCTTGATTCCCTAAGGATGATCCAGAGACATTTCAAGCTGCACTATGACTGTGGTCCCACAGGATTGAAAATTTGTGGTATCGAAAGGTCCATTTAGAATCTAGGGGTATATATATATATATATATATATATATATATATATATATATACACACATATTACTATATGAATTTTGTCTCTGCATGATATAGGGACATTAGAAAATCTTTTAAGGACTATACATGGTCATATTCTTTAGGCTAAGGCTGATTCTCCTTATGTTTGGATGATTTTCTTACCTCCCTGGTCGTGCCCTTTCACTTGCCAGTAGTAGATATGGTCTCGTTGGGTACGCATGTGCGGGGCTGCCTCAGCATGAGTCCCCGCCAAGGGAGCTTCCTCAGAAGGATGCATGGGTTAACTGACGTTAGTGGAAGTATTCTTCCGATCCACGCTTCCCCTGGAATGACTGGATGAGGCGGACTCTATGTGCGGCGTCCCACCCCCTGCACGCGCCCAAACAGCGACGATCTCGCCCAAGACACCACATAATAAAACATGCACATTACACTTTCCTCAAGCGAGGAAGCCAGGTGAGAAACGCTTGTCAGGGCTACTCAAAACATACAGTTATAAGTGCACTTTATAGGTGAGTCCGGATCACGATGATTCATGGCTGTTAGCTCTATCGCTAATAGTAATGGTAGCCTTTGAGGCTTAGGCTGCGTTACATGGGTGATATTAGATTTTTGTGTTATTATAGCGTCACCAGGTGGCCATCTGTATTAGTACATGCAGTGGTACCTGCAATGTATTTCAATGACCCCGATCCTGCTGTACCGGAAGTCGCCGGATCCTGATAGACAGAATCCTGATTTTTGTACTGAGCATGCCCAGAAAGCAGCTTGGCATGGTCAATACAGAAATCTCCCTCTCTCTCAGACAGAAGACCAGGATCGTGAAGGGGTGAGAGGGAGTAATAAAGATGGAGTCCCTAAGTGTGTCTGTGTATTTATTTCTAATAAAGTGTCTGTGTATTTTTTTCTAATAAAGTATTTTTTCTGTGTGATGTCTTTTTTTTAACCCTTTATTGGAGATTCTTAATGGCCGGGTCAAACTTGGCCTGACATTAGCAATCTCAGGCTTTATACCAGCAGTTAAAACAAAGCTGGTATTAACCCCTTATTACCCAACATGCCACCCGGCACCACGGCCGCTGGGAGAGATGTTGGATACAACGCCAGAAGATAGCGCTTTTAAGAAAGCGCCATTTTCTGGGGCGACTGTTGACTGCAATTCGCAGCGGGGGGGGCCAAGAAAGCTTGGGCCACCCTGCACTGCGTATTCCTATCTCCAGCTGCCTAGTTGTACCTGGCTCGTCACAAAAATTGGGCAAAGCCCATGTGTTTTTTTTTGTTTTTTTTAATTATTTCATGAAATTCATGAAGTAATTAAAAAAGGGCTTCCCTGTATTTTTGGTTCCCAACCGGGTACAAATAGGCAGCTGGGGGTTGGGGGCAGCGCGTACCTGCTTGCTGTACCCTGCTAGCATACAAAAACAGGGTGAAGCTGTCTTTTTTTTTAGTTTTTCGGCAAAAAACATTAAAAAAAGGGCTTCCCTGGATTTTCCATTGCCAGTGAAGGTCATATAAGCAGTGGGGGTTAGCAGCCAGTAGCTGCTCGGGTTACCTTAGCAATAGAAAATGCAGCGGGAGTCCACACATTTTATTTTTTGACCCCCTAACCCTAGAGTTAGGGTTATGTGTTTGGGGTTTTTGTTTATTTTTTAATGAATTTAAAAAAAAAAATACTCATGGGCAACCGAGAACCCGAGCATTTTTAGTGCACACTCATCCCTACTTCTAACCATACAGCCAGCAGATCAAGTAATCTGATCAGCTGACTCCAGTGTTGGCCGATTACTTGTTCTGGGTCCCCCTGCATCCATCGCAGCGTGTGCTGCCTGTGAGGTCAGCTGAATTCGGCCGACACTGGAGTCAGCTGATCTGAACTCTGTTGAACTCCAGCCCGCACACTCTGCGATGGATGCAGGGGGACACAGAACAAGCAATCGGCCAACACTGGAGTCAGCTGATCTGAACTCAGCTGAACTCATGACCACACAGCCCGAACATGGTCACACGTGATCGGCAGCAGGCAGTGATTGCTGTTAACCTGCATCCTTCACAGCGTGTGCGGGCTGTGAGAGCAGGAGTTCAGCTTATTCCCGATCAGCTGACTCCAGTGCCAGACGATAAATTCTGTGTTCCCCTTGATCCATCACAAGTAGAAGAAGAAGCATACAATAAACTAACAATTGCGGTTGCATGCGTTGCACATTCAATCCACAGGATCCGGTCATATGCGGTTTGCATCCTGTCAAATGTGAAAGTAGCCTTACAGCTGGAGCAGGAAGAAGAAAGACAAGATGGCAGACTTACTTTGGGAGCTTACAGGAAGAAATCGCACAGACCAATTTTTGGGGCTCCACTCAAGGGGATCTGGGGCTGAGAAAAAAAGGAGACCGTCAGCTGATGATGAAATAGCTAGCAAAGTTATTGATCATTATCTCAAACCCATTGCCTCCTCTCTCTAGTCCGGCATTTCCTCTCTGCGGCGATCACCATCCTCCTTCTTCTGAGGCCCATGTGCATGACGCGTCCTACATCATGCTCACTAGCTGGCATTGAGGTCCTGCGCAGGCGCACTTTGATCTGCCCTGCTCAAAGCAGATCCATGTATTGTAGTGCATATGCGTAAGAGATCTTTAACCCCTTAACGATCTGGTGGCTATCATGATAGCACAGGATCATGTGATGACTCCTGTAGCTCACATGACTCAGGTCCTGTAAGAAAAAGCCAAATACTGGCTGTTACAAGAGATGATAATTTCTCCCAGTCTAAATTGTGCTGCTCTGATTGGGATAAATAAATGAGTGATCAGACAGCTGATCCTAATAGCCCCCTAGGGGTACTAGTCAAATTTAAAAAAAAATTTAAGAAAAAGTTTTGAAAAAGTAAAAAAAAAAGTAAAAACACCTAAAAGTTCAAATCATCCCTTTTTTGCCCCACTGAAAAATAAAAGGTTAAAAAAAAATATATTCACACATTTGGTATCGCTGTCTTCAGTCCGAATATATATCATAATATAAAATCATTTGTTCTGTTTGGTAAATGGCGTAGCAGCAAAAAAATTCCAAATGCCAAAATTACGCTTTTTGGTTGCCACAAATTTTAAGCAAAATGCAATAACAGGCAATGAAAACATAGCATCTGCGCAAAAATGATACTGTTAAAAACGTCAGCTCGAGATACAAAAAAAAGCCATAACTGAGCCATAGATTTAAAAAAATGAGAACGCTATGGGTCTCAGAAAATGGCGCAAAAAAGAGAATTTTGTTTACTTACCGTAAATTCTTATAGTTCCGACATGGGAGACCCAGACCATGGGTGTATAGCTTCTGCCTCCGGAGGACACACAAAGTACTACACTAAAAAGGTAGCTCCTCCCTCCGAGCATATACACCCCCTGGATGACCAAATCTAGCCAGTTTAGTGCAAAAGCTGAAGGAGGACATCCACCCACAAGTAGAGATAGAGTAAAACCCGGAATAACCGGAACCTCTGTCTACAACAACAGCCGGTGAAAACACACGGAACAAGAACTGCCAACAGGCAACAGGGAGGGTGCTGGGTCTCCCATGTCGGAACTATAAGAAAAAGAATTTACGGTAAGTAAACAAAATTCTCTTTTTCTTCATCGTTCCTTATGGGAGACCAAGACCATGGGACGTCTCAAAGCAGTCCATGGGTGGGAAATAAACAGAAAACTGAGAAGTAGGCAAAACCTAACTTCACAAATGGGCGACAGCCGCCTGAAGGATGCGTCTGCCCAAGCTCGCATCTGCCGAAGCATGAGCATGCACTTGGTAGTGCTTCGAAAAGGTGTGCAGACTAGACCAAGTGGCAGCCTGACAGACCTGCTGAGCCGTAGCCTGGTGCCTGAAAGCCCAAGAGGCACCGACAGCTCTGGTCGAGTGCGCCTTAATCCCCGGCGGGGGAGGCACCTGAGTACATTGGTAGGTATCGGATATGGCCGACCTAATCCAACGAGCTAGGGTCGGTTTAGAAGCCGAGAGACCCTTGCGCTGACCTGTGGTCAGCACAAAAAGAGAGGTGCACCGCCTAAGAGCAGCGGTGCGTGACATATAGATCCGGAGCGGCCGCACCAAATCTAAAGTATGCAACGCTTTCTCAAAGCGATGCACAGGGGCCGGACAAAGGGAAGGCAATGAAATGTCCTGGTTAAGGTGGAAAGGAGACACCACCTTAGGGAGAAAGTCCGGAGTCGGACGGAGAACCACCTTGTCTTGGTGAAAAACCAAAAAGGGTGACTCCGAAGAGAGCGCAGCCAAATCAGAGACTCTCCTGAGAGAAGTTATGGCCACCCGAAAGACCACTTTCTGGGAAAGTCGAAACAAAGAAACCTCCCTAAGAGGCTCAAAGGGGGGTTTCTGTAAGGCCGTGAGGACCAGATTAAGGTCCCAGGGATCCAAAGGCCACCGATAAGGAGGAATGATGTGAGATGCGCCCTGCATGAAGGTGCGCACCTGGGCCAGTCGGGCGATATGCCGCTGGAACAACACTGACAGAGCCGAGACCTGTCCCTTGAGGGAATTGAGGGATAGTCCTAGCTGCAGACCGGACTGTAGAAAGGACAGGATGGTCGGCAAGGAAAAAGGTCAAGGAGCATGTCCGGAAGAGCGACACGAGGACAGGAAAATTCTCCAAGTCCTGTGGTAAATCCTGGCCGAGGAAGACTTCCGAGCCTGAGTCATAGTGGAGATGAACTCGGAAGGAATGCCTGAAGCCGTCAGGATCCAGGACTCAAGAGCCACGCCGTCAATCTGAGAGCCGCAGAATTCTGGCGAAAAACGGACCTTGTGAGAGAAGGTCTGGGCGGTCCGGGAGATGCCACGGCACCTCTACGGACAGACGGAGCAGGTCTGGGTACCAAGCTCGCCTGGGCCAGTCTGGAGCAATGATTATGACCCGACGGCCCTCCATTCTGATCTTGCGCAGGACTCTGGGCAAGAGATGTAGAGGGGGAAACACGTAGGCCAGACGGAACTGGGACCAATCCTGAACCAGCGCGTCCGCTGCCAAGGCCTGAGGATCGTGGGAGCGAGCCACGTAAACCGGGACCTTGTTGTTGTGCCGGGATGCCATGAGATCCACTTCCGGAGTGCCCCACTTGCGGCAGATTGACCGGAACACTGCCGGATGCAGGGCCCACTCGCCGCTGTCCACGGTTTGACGGCTGAGATAATCTGCCTCCCAGTTTTCTACGCCTGGGATGTGGACTGCGGATATGGTGGACTTGGAGTCCTCCGTCCACTGAAGGATACATTGAACCTCCAACATTGCTAGGCGGCTGCGAGTCCCGCCCTGGTGATTGATGTAGGCAACTGCTGTCGCGTTGTCTGACTGGACTCGAATGTGCTTGCCCGCCAACAGGTGGTGAAAAACTACGAGAGCTAGGAGCACAGCTCTGATTTCCAGCACATTGATCGAGAGGGCTGATTCGGACGGAGTCCAAGTGCCCTGTGCTCGGTGGTGGAGAAACACTGCTCCCCAGCCGGATAGACTGGCATCCGTGGTGAGAATCACCCAGGACGGGATCAGAAAGGAGCGTCCCTGGGATAGCGAGAGGGGCCGAAGCCACCACTGAAGAGAGCTCCTGGTCTGTGGCGACAGAGCCACTAGCCTGTGCAAGGAAGAGGTCCGCTTGTCCCAACAGCGGAGAATGTCCAGCTGCAGGGGACGCAGATGGAACTGGGCAAAGGGAACCGCTTCCATTGACGCCACCATCTGACCCAGCACCTGCATGAGGTGCCTGATGGAATGACGGCGGGGCCTCAACAGAGAGCGCACCGCCAGATGAAGGGACTGCTGTTTGATTAAGGGCAGCTTCACAAGTGCCGGCAGAGTCTCGAATTGCATCCCTAGGTACGTAAGTTTCTGGGTCGGGGTCAGAGTGGACTTGGGCAGATTGACAAGCCACCCGAATTGAACAAGCGTGGCGAGAGTGAGCGAGACACTCCGATGACAGTCTGCACTGGATGAAGCCTTGACTAGAAGGTCGTCCAGGTAAGGAATTACTGCCAACCCCTGGAGGTGCAGAACCGCAACCACAGCTGCCATGACCTTGGTGAATACTCGAGGGGCCGTGGCTAACCCGAAGGGGAGAGCCACGAATTGGAAATGTTCCTCTCCGATTGCAAAACGTAGCCAACACTGGTGTGAAACTGCAATTGGCACATGCAAATAGGCATCTCTGATGTCAATGGATGCTAGAAAATCTCCTTGGGTCATTGAGGCAATGACTGATCGCAGAGATTCCATGCGAAAGTGCCGCACCTGAACATGCTTGTTGAGAAGCTTGAGATCCAGGATGGGCCGGAAGGAACCGTCCTTCTTGGGGACTAGGAAGAGATTTGAGTAGAAACCTCTGAATGGTTCCCGGGCGGGAACCGGTACAATTACTCCGTTGGCCTGCAAGGATGCCACGGCCTGAGAGAAGGCGGCGGCTTTGGAGCAGGGGGGAGTGGACAGAAAAAATCTGTTTGGCGGGCTGGAAGAGAATTCTATCCTGTAGCCGTGGGAGATGATATCCCGCACCCACTGATCAGAGACGTGTTGAAACCACACATCGCCAAAGTGGGAGAGCCTGCCACCGACCAAGGACGTTGCTGGCGCGGCCAGATAGTCAAGAGGAGGCTGCCTTAGTGGCAGCGGCTCCTCCGTTCTTCTGAGGACGCGGCTTCGTGCGCCAGCTGGGTTTTCGATCCTTGGCTGAGTTAGTGGACGAGGCTGAGGGCTTAGAGGATGACCAGTTAGAGGAACGAAAGGAACGAAACCTCGACTGGTTCCTGCCCTGGACAGGTTTCCTGGTTTTAGTTTGTGGCAAGGAAGTACTCTTTCCGCCAGTAACATCCTTAATAATTTCATCCAGTTGTTCACCGAACAGCTGGGACCCAGCAAAAGGGAGCCCAGCAAGGTACTTCTTGGAAGAAGCGTCTGCTTTCCACTCTCGAAGCTACAAGATCCTGCGGATCGCGAGGGAATTAGCGGAAGCCACCGCCGTGCGGTGAGAAGCCTCCAGAATGGCAGACATGGCATAGTATGAAAAAGCCGAAGCCTGGGACGTTAAGGCAACCATTTCGGGCATAGAGTCCCTGGTGAGGGAATGCATCTCCGCCAGAGAAGCAGAGACGGCCTTAAGAGCCCACACTGCTGCAAAAGACGGGGAGAACGAGGCCCCTGCCACTTCATATACAGATTTGGCCAGAAGGTCAACCTGGCGGTCAGTGGAATCCTTAAGTGAGGTGCCATCCGCCACAGATACAACTGTCCGGGCTGAGATTCTAGACACCGGAGGATCTACCTTTGGTGAATGAGCCCACTCCTTGACCACCTCTGGTGGAAAGGGAAAACGGTCATCAGAACTACGCTTTGGAAAGCGTTTGTCAGGACAGGCCCTGGGTTTGGTCACAGTGGCCTGAAAACTGGAGTGGTTAAAAAACATACTCCTTGCTCTCTTAGGTGAGGTAAACTGGTGTTTTTCTACCAGAGAGGCTTGTTCCTCTGACACTGGTGGATTGAGGTTCAGTACGGAATTAATGGACGCAATCAAATCACTAACATGTGCATCACCTTCGGTTAGATCAATGGGGTACATAGAGGTAGCGTCCGAGCCCACAGTAAAGGCATCCTCCTCGCCCTGCGATTCAGCTCGTGAATCAGAGCCATGGGACGAGGAAGGAGAAGAGTCCCTGCGTCTCCGTTTAGGAGGACGGGGTCTGGGAACAGATGAAAAATCCTCTGTGAGCTCTGCAGAGCGAGTCTGAGCAGCAGAGGCGCCCTGAGAAGGGGGCTGATGCATGGTCAGCAGAGTCCGGGACAGCTGTCCCATGGAGTCGGCAAAGGACTGGGAGATAGCTTTAGAAAACGATGCTACCCAAGCCGGGGGTTCAGCCACCGGGGCTGGAGCAGCCGGAGGGACCCCTGGGGAGACTCCAGGCTGAGGCATCACCATGTTAGAGCAGGCATCACAATGTGGATATGTGCTCGGTTCAGCAGTATGAGCTTACATGCAGTGCATATAGAGTAAAGCCTTGCAGCCTTGCTCCTAGTGAGAGACATGCTGCTGAGGTGGAGGCTCTGCAGTAAAGAACACACTCCTTCAGAATGACCCCCAGAGAGTGTATAAGAAAGTCCACAACCAGAGGTTGTGGCTTACCAGACCGTTTTGTGTGCCCTCCGGATTCCACAGGTTGGACCCCCAGACAGATTGCAGAGCTGCAGCAGCCAGCGCCGATCAGTGTGTGAACGCTGATAAAATGGCGCCGGAGTGAGGAGGGGGGGCGGGGTTTAGTCCAAGAGCGGGAACCGGAGGGCCAAGGAGAAATACAGGGGAGGGAAACATCTCCTCAGAGAGGAGTGTCCTCCCCTGTGCTGAACGGCCGGTGGGCGGCGCCGCACTGTCCCCCTGCATGACTGACATGCAGGGGCAGTGAAACCGAAAGTAGGCCGCAGCCGAAGCCGGGGCCTAAATTTTTCCATGCGGCCGACGAGCAGGCACCCTCGGCGCGGTTCTCAGGAAAAAAACCAGAGAACCGGCCGGAATCACAGCAAAGTTAAATAACACACTCTCCCCACAATAAATGTACAAGGGACCCCTCAATAACGTCTCAATACTTAGCTTATGAGACGCAGGGCCAGGTCCCTGAGGGATGAGCGCTCCGTCCTGCAGGGTCCTGAAAGGGCTGCGGATGGAGACCGGTCTCCTGCAAAGCAGTGAGAACCGTGATGGCTCCCACTTCAAGCCAGAGCCCGGGGGATGGTGAAGGAGCGCGGCATGTAAGGCTCCAGCCTTGTAAAATCAACCTTAACAGCACCGCCGACAAAGTGGGGTGAGAAGGGACATGCCGGGAGTCCAGCTTGGACCCGCTTTTCTTCCAACTCTTTAAAATCAAAAATCAAAAATGAATGCATGTGTGGATGTGTGACCTCCTGAACACAAAGCATTGAACTGGCTAGATTTGGTCATCCAGGGGGTGTATATGCTCGGAGGGAGGAGCTACACTTTTTAGTGTAGTACTTTGTGTGTCCTCCGGAGGCAGAAGCTATACACCCATGGTCTGGGTCTCCCATAAGGAACGATGAAGAAACGTCCGTCACTTTTTTCGGACAAACTTCTGATTATTTTTTTAACCCCTTAGATAAAAGTAAACCTATTCATGTTTGGTGTCTACAAACTTGCAGTAACCTCAGGCATCACAGCAGCACATCAGGTTTACCATATAGTGAACACAGTGAATAAAATGTCTCAAAAACAATAGAGCAATCACACTTTTTTTTGCAATTTCTCCACATTTGGAATTTTTTTGCCATTTTACAGTACACTGCATGGTAAAACTCACGGTTTCATTTAAAATTACAGCTCATTCTGCAAAAATTGAGCCCTCACATGACCATATTGACTGAAAAATAAAAAAGTTACGTCTGTCAGAAGAATGGCAAACACCCCACAAATACCGGAAAGTGTAAAGTCGGTCGGTCGTGAAGGGGTTAACCTTTCCTCGCGCCTGCTCATTATAGTACTTTGATCAGCAGGGCAGATGAATGCGCCTGCGCAGGACCGCAATGTCGGCTCGTGTGGATGACGTAGACACATCATCCACACCGGACTAGGAAGAAGGAGGCCGAAGATCGCAGCAGAGAGGATGCGTCAGACCTGAAAGAGGAGGCACCGCACTGGAGAGCTGCGACACCCATTGGACTGGACCCACCCTAGGTGAGTATTATAAAAGTACTTTTTCCGTTTTACAGAGCGGCCTAGGCTCTTATATACAGTATTTTGGAATGCTGTATATAAGAACTCAGTGGTATTGGACACAGCTTGTAGTCCCCAAATCTGGTGACAGATTCCCATTAAAAAATCGGAAGGAACACAAACTTACACAATAAATCACCAACATATTTGTGCTTCTAAGGGCGTGATTTATTACGCCCAGTCTCCATGCCAGAAAATCTACATAGGAATGACCACAAGCGACTTAACCTCTTACAGACATTGGACGTACTGGGTACATCGTAGATAATGGCGGTGTAATCATCGTCGGCTGCTGCTGCAGTAAACCGGCACCGATTTCCGCACATATATGCTGATCTGAACAGCAGACATGTGTAGCTTACAAGCAAAGGTAGATCCACGATTCACCCATGCCTTTTAATCCCTTAGACCGCGCTGTCAAATACTGACAGCGCAATGTAAATGGCCATGGCAGGGAAATTTCCTTTCCTCGACGCCATCGGAGTCCCCGTGATGCGATCACGGGAAGCCGATGGTTGCCATGGTAGCACAGGGTTATGTCATGACTCATGTCGCTATCATGACTCACATCCTGTTACAGCCGGCTGGTTGTAACAGGACAGCAGCATTTCAGCTGATCAGAGCTCTGCCGCTCTGATCAGCAGAAATGAACAAGCGATCAGACAGCTAATCCTTACCCCTAGGGGGACTATTAAAATAAAAAAAGTTTAAAAAAAAGTTTTAAAGAATTAAAAAAAAACAACTAAAAATTTAAATCACTCCCCATTCGCCCCACTAAAAATCAAAGGGTTAAAAAAATAAAAAATATACACTCATTTGGTAATACAGAGTTCAGAAATGCCCAGTCTATCAAAATATAAAATGAATTAATATGATCGGTAGACGGCGTAGCTGTAACAAAGAAGGGAATTTTGTTTACTTACCGTAAATTCCTTTTCTTCTAGCTCCTATTGGGAGACCCAGACAATTGGGGTGTATAGCTTCTGCCTCCGGAGGCCACACAAAGTATTACACTTTAAAAAGTGTAACCCCTCCCCTCTGCCTATACACCCTCCTGTGCATCACGGGCCCATCAGTTTTGGTGCCAAAGCAGGAAGGAGGAAACTTATAAATTGGTCTAAGGTAAATTCAATCCGAAGGATGTTCGGAGAACTGAAACCATGAACCAAAAGAACAATTCAACATGAACAACATGTGTACACAAAAGAACAAACAGCCCGAAGGGAACAGGGGCGGGTGCTGGGTCTCCCAATAGGAGCTAGAAGAAAAGGAATTTACGGTAAGTAAACAAAATTCCCTTCTTCTTTGTCGCTCCATTGGGAGACCCAGACAATTGGGACGTCCAAAAGCAGTCCCTGGGTGGGTAAAAGAATACCTCGATAAAAAGAGCTGAAACAACGGCCCCCTCTTACAGGTGGGCAACCGCCGCCTGAAGGACTCGCCTACCTAGGCTGGCATCTGCCGAAGCATAGGCATGCACCTGATAGTGTTTTGTGAAAGTGTGCAGACTCGACCAGGTAGCCGCCTGACACACCTGCTGAGCCGTAGCCTGGTGCCGCAATGCCCAGGATGCACCCACGGCTCTGGTAGAATGGGCTTTCAGCCCTGAAGGAATCAAAAGCCCAGAAGAACGGTAGGCTTCAAAAATCGGTTCCTTGATCCACCGAGCCAAGGTTGACTTGGAAGCCTGCGACCCCTTACGCTGGCCAGCGACAAGGACAAAAAGCGCATCAGAACGGCGCAATGGCGCCGTGCGAGACACGTAGATCCGGAGAGCCCTCACTAGATCTAACAAATGCAAATCCTTTTCACATTGGTGAACTGGATGAGGGCAAAATGAAGGTAAGGAGATATCCTGATTGAGATGAAAAGGGGATACCACCTTAGGGAGAAATTCCGGGACAGGACGCAGAACCACCTTATCCTGGTGAAATACCAGGAAAGGGGCTTTGCATGACAGCGCTGCAAGCTCTGACACTCTTCGGAGTGATGTAACCGCCACTAGAAATGCCACCTTCTGCGAAAGACGTGATAGAGAGACATCCCGCAGCGGCTCAAAAGGTGGTTACAACGCTACAACGGATGCCATGACCTTGGTGAAGACCCGTGGGGCTGTCGCCAGGCCGAAAGGCAGTGCCACAAACTGAAGGTGTTCGTCCCCAATGGCGAAACGCAAGAAGCGTTGATGCTCTGGAGCGATCGGCACATGGAGATAGGCGTCTTTGATGTCGATTGATGCTAGGAAGTCTCCTTGGGACATCGAAGTGATGACCGATCGGAGGGATTCCATGCGAAACCGCCTGGTTCTCACATGTCTGTTGAGCAATTTGAGGTCCAAAACGGGACGGAATGAGCCGTCCTTTTTTGGCACCACGAACAGGTTGGAGTAAAAACCGCGACCGCGTTCCTGAAGGGGAACGGGGATCAGCACTCCTTCTGACTTCAGAGTGTCCACCGCCTGAAAAAGCGCAACGGTTCGCTCGGGGGGCGGAGATGTTCTGAAAAAGCGAGTCAGAGGACGAGAGCTGAACTCTATCCTGTAACCGTGAGACAGAATGTCTCTCACCCATCGGTCTTGGACATGTGGCCACCAGGCATCGCAAAAGCGGGAGAGCCTGCCACCGACCGAGGATGCGGTTTGGGGCAGCCGAGAGTCATGAGGAGGCTGCCTTGGAGACGGTGCCTCCGGCGGTCTTTGGAGGACGTGACTTAGACCGCCATGCAGAAGAGTTTCTCTGGCTCTTCTGTGGCCTGTTGGACGAGGAGGATTGGGATCTGGCTGAGGGCCGAAAGGACCGAAACCTCGCTTGAACTTTCCGTTGCTGAGGTCTGTTTGGTTTGGGCTGGGGCAAGGACGAGTCCTTTCCCTTGGATTGCTTAATAATTTCATCCAATCGCTCGCCAAACAGTCGGTCGCCAGAAAACGGCAAACCGGTCAAGAACTTTTTGGAAGCAGAGTCTGCCTTCCATTCGCGTAGCCACATGGCCCTGCGGACTGCCACAGAATTGGCGGATGCTACCCCTGTACGGCTAGACGAGTCCAGGACAGCATTCATGGCGTAGGATGCAAATACTGACGCCTGAGAGGTCAAAGATGCTACTTGTGGCGCAGCGGTACGGGTGACCGCATTAATCTCAGACAGACAAGCTGAGATAGCCTGGAGTGCCCACACTGCTGCAAAGGCTGGGGCAAAAGACGCGCCTATGGCTTCATAGATGGATTTGAGTAGGAGCTCTATCTGCCTGTCCGTGGCATCCTTGAGCGATGCACCGTCAGCCACTGCTACTACGGATCTAGCCGCCAGTCTAGAGACTGGAGGATCCACCTTGGGACATTGAGCCCAACCCTTAACCACGTCAGAGGGGAAGGGGTAACGTGTGTCATTAAGGCGTTTAGTAAAGCGCTTGTCCGGGAAAGCCCTGTGCTTCTGGACAGCATCTCTAAAGTTAGAGTGATCGAAGAAAGCACTCCGTGTACGTTTAGGAAACCTAAACTGGTGTTTCTCCTGTTGTGAAGCCGACTCCTCTACAAGCGGAGTTGGAGGAGAAAGATCTAGCACCTGGTTGATGGACGCTATAAGGTCATTTACTATGGCGTCCCCTTCAGGTGTATCAAGATTGAGAGCAACGTCAGGGTCAGAGTCCTGGGCTGCGACCTCCGTCTCATCCTCTATGGAATCCTCAAGCTGAGACCCCGAACAGCGTGATGAAGTCGGGGAAGATTCTAAGCGAGCCCGCTTAGCTGGTCTGGGACTGCGGTCCGTGCCGGAGTCCTCCACGTAATAACTAGAGGCCACACCAGGAGCACGCTTCGTCGCAGACCGAGAGGGGCCTGGGGGTGATCCCGCAGTGCCCGGGGCCTGTGTAAGGGCCGGTCTGGACTGCAAAGCCTCTAGAAACTTAGCAGACCATTTATCCATAGACTGAGTCATGGAATGTGAAAGCGACTCAGAGAGTTTGTCAGCTAAAACGGCAAACTCTGTCCCTGCTATCTGGACAGGGGGAGCTGGCAGTTCTACCTGGGCCGAGGGACCCCCTAGTGTCTCAGGCTCCGGCTGAGCGAGTGCCCCAGTGCCCGAGCATTGCTCACAGTGAGGGTAGGTGGAACCTGCAGGTAGCATAGCCGCGCAAGAGGTACAGGTAGCAAAATAACCCTGTGTCTTGGCACCCTTGCTCCTTGTGAACGACATGCTGTTGTCTCCCAGGAGCGTGATCACTGAGGGTATATAGCCACAAGCTAATGGTACAGCCGAACCGGAAAATGTATACAAATATAATGTATCTATATACAGTTCAGCACTCTAGGGGGACCAGCACCGGGTGACCGGTGTGGCTTACCGACCGCTCCAGCGGTGTGTGGCCACCAGATTCCCTGCCTCGGGTCTCCCAGAGCTGCTGCCAGAAGTCCTCCACCGGCAGAATGTGTTAAAACATGGCTGTCGGCGTTCACAGGGGAGGAGGGAGCCGTGGGCGTAACTTACAAAAGTGCGGGAATCTGGTGCCCCAGAGTGATTAGTGAGGGGGGAGGAGGACAGCTACGTGTGCTCCAGCCCTCACTGTCGGCGTCAGACCGACCGTCCCGCCCTTACCCCTGACTGGCAGGCCCGGGGGCGGGAGTTTAATGCACTAGGCCGCAAAAGCCGGGGACTAAAGTAAAAACCGCGGCCGGCAAGCAGGCACGGTCGGCGCGGTAGTCCCGGTCAAAAATCAACACCGCAGTCGCTGCAGCGTCTGAGGCCAAGGTGCTCCATGCGCTGTCCCAAAGGGGACACAGAGTACCTGTAGATGCAGGGCCCTGTCCCTGACGATACTCAGTCTCCTGTCCAGCAGATTCCCCCAGGGGCTGTGGAGGGAGCCCGGTCCCAGTGCCTGGATGACCGGTTATGGATCCCACTTCACCCAGAGCCCCTAAGGGATGGGGAAGGAAAACGGCATGTGGGCTCCAGCCTGTGTAGCCGCAATGGGTACCTCAACCTTAACAACACCGCCGACTCAGTGGGGTGAGAAGGAAGCATGCCGGGGGCCCTGTTAGGGGCCCTCTTTTCTTCCATCCGATATAATCAGCAGCTGCTGCTGACTAAAATGTGGAGCATTGTGTGAATGTGTGCCTCCTTCAACACAAAGCATAAAAACTGATGGGCCCGTGATGCACGGGAGGGTGTATAGGCAGAGGGGAGAGGTTACACTTTTTAAAGTGTAATACTTTGTGTGGCCTCCGGAGGCAGAAGCTATACACCCCAATTGTCTGGGTCTCCCAATGGAGCGACAAAGAAAATTCCAACCGGCAAAAGTTAAGTTTTTTGGTCTTCGCAAATTTTGAGCAAAATGCAATACCAGGGAGTCAAAACGCAGCATCTGCGAAAAAATGGTTCAGCTAAAAATGCAAACAAATAAGCCATTAGTGAGCTCCATATCCCGAAAAATGGGAACACTATAAGTTGCAGAAAATGGCGCTGAAAGTGCTCCAATTTTTTAGACAAACCTTTTTTTAACCCCTTAGATAAAAGTAAACCTAAACATGTTTGGTATCAACGAACTCATACCAACCTGAAGTATCACACCCACCCATCAGTTTTACCATAAAGTGAACACGGTGAATAAAGTACCCCATAAACCATTGTCCAATCACACTTTTTTGTAATTTTTCCGCACGTGGAAATTTTTTGCTGTTTTCCAGTACCATATATGTTAAAACTCATGGTTTCACTTAAAAGACCAATACGTCCCGCAAAAAACAAGCCCTCTTATGGCAAGATTGACGGGAAAAATAAAAAAGTTACGACTCTCGGAAAAAGGGGAGCAAAAAACAAAAACGGAAAAATCGTCCAGGGGTTAGGGGGTTAAAGGTGTGAGTCCGTGAGCGCATCAGGGACATTGAGAAAACAAAGACTCTGCATGAGACGGAACACCTAAAATCCCTACCAAAACATTTCCAATTCTACCATAAATCTGACTCAAGCAAATTAATTATAAAGGCCATAGATCAGAGGTTAGAGGTGGTAACCTTTTTAAGGCCCTTGCGCAACTTGAGTCACTTTATTTATAGATTGGACACAAGGACTCCTATTGGGCTCAATGAGAGCTTTGGCTGCTTTCTTTAATTGGGTATTTTTATGTGGTGTGAGAATGGGACTGTTTGTGTTAAAATTATTTTTAATAGTTTTTTTTATCCATAATTTAGAGGTCTGTATATGCTAAAACCATACCTGTGGTGGTCTGCAAATTTTGAGGTACTTCACGCGACCCGCTCAGTAACTTAGATGTTGATTTTGATTGGGTCTTTTCCCTGAATGAAGTGCCTATGAGAAAATAAGAAAAAAGATTATTATCTAAGAAAAGTGGAGAACAACATTGTACAACAATTTAATTATAGTTTGGATACAACTAATATTTAATACATTTACTCAATAATTTAGTTTCTTGCATTTCTTGATTTTGCTTGCCTAATGGCATGTCATTTTTAATTTTGAATATCATATTTCTGTTTACACAACTACATAAACACCATGCACTTTTTTGTTTGTCTATTGATTAGTGATGGACAGACCCGGACTGTAAAATTTAGGATCCGAGCGATTTTAAAAATACCCGAGTACCGGACCCGGGCCTGGAGTTCTCAGGGAACTCCGGATAATGATCCGGAACCTTTGGAAATAAAAAATAAATAAAGGAAAATTAAATAAAATAAGATTAAAGCAGGCGCGTTATAACAATAGCAGCCCACAGCCACCCAGGATTGTCACATCCATTATATGTGACAATCCTGGCACTTTACCCGGCTCTTCCCGATTGCACTGGTGCGGTGGCAATCAGGCTAATAAGGGGTTAATAACTGCTCACAGCTGCCACTAAGCTCTAGATTAGTAATGGCAGGGTCTATGAAAACCCTACCCCCATTACTAATCTGGAAGTGAAAAGAAATAAACACAAACACAAAATAAGATAAAAACAATACCCTATTTCACTCCTTTATTAACCCCAAAAACACGCAGGTCTGTGGTAATCCACACGAGGGCCCATGACTATTTCAATTGCCTTTCTACACCGCCATCGGAGGCCCCGTAACGCGATTATGGGAAGCCGATGGTTGCCATGGTAGCACAGGGTTATGTGATGACTCCTGTCGCTATCATGACTCACATCCTGTTACAGCCGGCTGGCTTTAACAGGACAGCAGCATTTCAGCTGATCAGAGCTCTGCCGCTCTGATCAGCAGAAATGAACAAGCGATCAGACGGCTAATCCTTACCCCTAGAGAGACTATTAAAATAAAAATAAGTAAAAAAAAAGTTTTATAGAATTAAAAAAACTACTAAATGTTTAAATCATTCTCCATTCGCCCCACTAAAAATCAAAGGGTTAAAAAAATATACTCATTTGGTATCGCAGAGTTCAGAAATGCCCAGTCTATCAAAATATAAAATGAATCAATTAGATCGGTAGATGGCGTAGCCGTAAAAAAAAATCCAACTGGCAAAGTTACGTTTTTTGGTCTTCGCAAATTTTCAGCAAAATGCAATACCAGGGAGTCAAAACGTAGCATCTGCGCAAAAATGGTACAGCTAAAAATGCAAACAAATAAGCCATCAGTGAGCCCCATATCCCGAAAAATGAGAACACTACAAGTTGCAGAAAATGCCGCAGAAAGTGCTCCAATTTTTTGGACAAACCTTTTTTTAACCCCTTATATAAAAGTAAACCTAAACATGTTTGGTATCAACGAACGCATACCAACCTGAAGTATCACACCCACCCATCAGTTTTACCATACAGTGAACACGGTGAATAAAGTACCCCATAAACCATTGTCCAATCACACTTTTTTGTAATTTTTCCGCACGTGGAAATTTTTTGCTGTTTTCCAGTACCATATATGGTAAAACTCATGGTTTAACTTAAAAGACCAATACGTCCTGCAAAAAACAAGCCCTCTTATGGCAAGATTGACGGGAAAAATAAAAAAGTTATGACTCTCGGAAAAAGGGGAGCAAAAAACAAAAACGGAAAAATCGTCCAGGGGTTAGGGGGTTAAAGGTGGGAGTCCGTGAGCACATCAGGGACATTGAGAAAACAAAGACTCTGCATGAGACGGAACACCTATAAACCCTACCAAAACATTTCCAATTGTACCATGAATCTGACTCAAGCAAATTAAAGGAGTTGTCCGACATTAGCTTACCAAAAAATTTTGAGTTTATCTGTGCTGTATTGTCATATAAAACACCCCTATATTGTTATTTTTTGTTTTCTAACTTTTGTTCCACTTGAATTATCCCTTTATTCTCTGCAGTTCTTTGTTTACATTTTGCTCTAGCAAACTGACCACTTCCTGTGCAAAACCTCAGTTAGAGCTGGCACTGCCCGGCCTCAGTGTCCAGCCCCGTCCCCTGCCCGCCCCCTGCACACACATTCCCTGTCAGTATTCTACCCTAGCACCTGATCTGTTATCACTCTAGCAATGAAAATAACAGCCCAACATCGGGCTCTGTGCCACACACACACACACACACACACACATCGGGCTCTGCGCCACACACATCAGGCTCTGCAACCCTCACCCACACACACACACACACACACGGCGCTCTGTACCGACCTCCCCCTCACCATCGTTCTGTACCGACCCCTACCCCCATAGGGAACACATGTAGGCTACATTCACATGACCGTTCCGTTTTTGCGGTCCGCAAAAAATGGCCAATTTTTTCACGGATACATCCATGTGTCATCCGTGTGCCTTCCGTTTTTTTTGCAGACCGCAAAAAACGGAAGCAGCAAGAAAGATAAATAGATGAGTAGATATAGAGATGAATAGATAGATATAGAGACTGAGAGATAGAGGGATGAATGAATGAACAAAGGGATAGACAGATAGATAGGTAGATAGATGAGAAAGACATATAATGTCCTACCCCTTGCATATTCTAAGCTGGCACCCTTTAGTGACTTTCATGTGGCACTAAAGTGTGCTTAGCCTTGTATTTATCCAAAAAATAAATAAAAAATAATTAAAAAAAAAAACAAACGACAATGGGTCCCCCATACTTTAGTAGCCAGCTAGGGTAAAGCAGATGGCTGCAGCCTGCAAACCACAGCTGGCAGCTTCAGCTTGGCTGGTAATCTAAAACAGAGGGCACCCCATGCTGTTATTTTAAATTAAATAAATAATTTAAAACAAAAAACATGGGGTCCCCCCAAATTGGATCACCAGCCAAGGTAAAGCAGACAGCTGTGGTCTGGTATTCTCAGACTAGGGAGGCCCACTGTTATTGGACACTCCCCAGCCTAAAATTAGCAGGCCACAGCCGCCCCAGAAGTGGCACATCCATTAGATGTGCCAACCCTGGTGCTTCGCCCCAACTCATCCCGTGCCCTGGTGCGGTGGCAAACGGGGTAATATATGGGGTTGATGCCAAATGTGTAATGTCACCTGGCATCAAGCACTGGGATTAGTGATGTCACGCGTCTATCAGATATCCGACATCAGAAACCCAGTCAGTAATAAAAAAAAAATAGACAACAAAAAAAAAAGTTTTATTTGAAAATACACTCATCAAAACATTCCCTCATTCACCAATTTATTCAAAAGAAAAACAAATCCAGGTCCAGCATAATCCAATAAGGGGGTCCCATGACAATCCATACCATAGTCAATGTCCCAGTCAATGAAGAACAGAATGTTCCTCATTGGCTGGGAGAGTAATGCAGTGACCTGAGCTAACATCAATAGCCCAGGTCACTGCAGGGGATGCCGAGCGCTGCTGTCAGGAGGTTAAATGAAATCATTACCTGCGGTGACGATCTTCGCTTCACTCCTGTCAGCGCTGTCCCTGACTTCTATGCCCGCCGCGTTCTCAGCATTATCGCCCGAGACGTCACCGCTAGTGACGTGAGAACGCAGCGGCATAGAAGCCAGTGACAGCGCTGACAGGAGTGAAGCGAAGATTGTCACAGCAGGCAATGATGTCATCTAACATCCTGATGGCAGCGCTCGTTATCCCCGCGGCTGCCTGCGCTGCAATGTGAGAGGCTGCTGAGCCTGCAATGAAGGCAGCCGCGGAGTATATCCTACAAGACTCAGTAGGAACACTGAAAAGCAGCAGATCCAAATGACAACCCCACTGGCATAACAATACAACAACCTGCAACCTCACGCTCCCTTTCTGAAGTAGAACAACAACTCCCAGCATACCCACACAACCCATCGGTATGCACCAAAGCGCACATTGCAGCTTTTTTTTTTTTTGCTGCGTTTTTGTGGTGACTACAGATGCAGCATGTCAATTCTTTCTGTGTGTTTGAGCCCTTCCAGTCAATAGAATTGACTTTAAAAATACACTGGGCAAAAACGCAAAAAAATGCACGCCAGGGGTATGTTTTTTGGGACCAAAACCGTGCATCTTTGTGGTCTCCACAAAGATGCAGCATGCGCACATGGCAAATTGCTGCCCGTTAGTGTTTCCACACATTAGGAAATCCCTTTCATGACCCCCATAAAGTATGATCCCAACAAAAGTGCCCCCCAAACACTGTATGATACACCCAAAGTGAATTCCTGCACAGTACCCTCCACGCACAGTTTGATGATTCTACATCACCTCCCACCCAGCAAAGCATAATACACCCACAACAACCCCAACACAGTACGATGGCCCCAACACAGCCCTTCATACAGTAGAATGGCCCCTTTATATTCTATAACGGTCTGCACACAGTATAATGGGCCCCACATAGCCTTCCAAATAGTATAATGGCTACCATATAGGCCTTTAAACAGAATGAGGCTATGTGCGCACGCTGCATCTTTGTGGTGACCACAAAGATTCATGTTTTTAGGCCCAAAAAAACGCACTCTCGGCATGTATTATTTGCCACGTTTTACTGCGTTTTTGCTCAGTGTGTTTTTTAAGTCATCTATTGATTGGAAGAGCTCAAAAACCGCAGGAAAAAATGCAGTAAGAATTGACATGCTGCATCTTTGTGGTCACCACAAAGATGCAGCCAAAAAAAAGCTGCAAAGTGTGAACAGAAAAACTGAAATCACATAGACTTTTCTGGGAAGGAAATGCAGGAAGTTTTGTTACCAAAACTGCACTCAAAAAACGCAGTGTGCATACAAGGCCTGTTACCCACACAGCCCTCCAGTGGTGCCCCTATAGCAATCAAAAATGTATAATGGCCTACATATAATAATAATATATAATATTTATTCATTTATATAGCGCTATTAATTCCACAGCGCTTTACATACATTGGCAACACTGTCCCCATTGGACTGCAATGTGAGAGGTTGCTGAGCCTGCAATGAAGGCAGCCGCGGGGCTGGAGCGGGTACACAGACTGCACGGGCACTCCTGCTATTCTGAGCAGGGGGCCTGGTGCTGACGTTGACACCGTGGGCGGGGAGAGTACGGGGTGCGGAGGAATGTGTGGGAGGGTGCAGGGAAGAGGTGCGGGGACCCCACGCACTGTACTCGCCCAACAGGGCGGCAACATGCTGTTCTAGATTTGCATGTCAACATGGTCCTGCCCATGTTGACATGAAATGACCGGAAGCAGCAAAATCGCGGCAGGAGCGATCACATGACCGCTCTGAGCCGGGGGAGAAAGGCTGACAGCAGGGCAGGTAAGTGATCACTAGCTACTTACCTGCCCCAATGTAGCCCAATAGGGTAATAATGAAGAAAAGTCAAAATAAGCCGGATAACCCCTTTAATTATAAAGGCCATAGATCAGAGGTTAGAGGTGGTAACCTATTTAAGGCCCTTGCGCAACTTGAGTCATTGGATTTATAGATTGGACACAAGGACTACTATTGGGCTCAATGAGAGCTTTGACTGCTTTCTTTAATTGGGTATTTTTATGTGGTGTGAGAATGGGACTGTTTGTGTTAAATTATTTTTTAATTGTTTCTTTTTCTTTTTATCCATAATTTAGAGATCTGTATATGCTAAAACCATACCTGAGGTGGTCTGCAAATTTTGAGGTACTTCACGCGACCCGCTCAGTGACTTAGATGTTGACTTTGATTGGGTCTTTTCCCTGAATGAAGTGCCTATGAGAAAATAAGAAAAACGATTATTATCTAAGAAAAGTGGAGAAAAACATTGTACAACAATTTAATCATAGTTAGGATACAACTAATATTTATAACATTTACTCAATAATTTAGTTTTTTGCATTTCTTGATTTTGCTTGCCTTATGGCATGTCATTTTTAATTTTGCATATAATATTTCTGTTTACACAACAACATGAACACTATGCACTTTTTTGTTTGTCTATTGATTAGTGATGGACAGACCCGGACTGTAAAATTTAGAATCCGAGAGGTTTTAAAAATACCCGAATACTGGACCCGGGCCTGGAGTTCTCAGGGAACTCCGGATAAAGATCCGGAACCTTTGGAAATAAAAAATAAAAAAAGGAAAAATAAAGAAAATAAGAATAAAGCAGGCGCGTTATAACAATAGCAGCCCACAGCCCACAGCCACTCAGGATTGTCACATCCATTAGATGTGACAATCCTGGCACTCTACCCGATTCTTCCCGATTCCCCTGGTGCGGTGGCAATCAGGCTAATAAGGGGTTAATAACAGCTCACATCTGCCACTAAGCCCTAGATTAGCAATGGCAGGGTCTATGAAAACCCTACCCCCATTACTAATCTGTAAGTGAAAATAAATAAACACAAACACAAAATAAGATAAAAGAAGGGAATTTTGTTACTTACCGTAAATTCCTTTTCTTCTAGCTCTTATTGGGAGACCCAGACGATTGGGGTATAGCTACTGCCTCCGGAGGCCACACAAAGCACTACACTAAAAAGTGCAAGGCCCCTCCCCTTCTGGCTATACCCCCCCGTGGTATCACGGGTTCTCCAGTTTTAGTGCCAAAGCAAGAAGGAGGAAAGCCAATAACTGGTTTAAACAAATTAACTCCGAGTAACATCGGAGAACTGAAAAACCGTTCAACATGAACAACATGTGTACCCGCAAACAACAAAAACATCCCGAAGGACAACAGGGCGGGTGCTGGGTCTCCCAATAAGAGCTAGAAGAAAAGGAATTTACGGTAAGTAACAAAATTCCCTTCTTCTTCAGCGCTCTATTGGGAGACCCAGACGATTGGGACGTCCAAAAGCTGTCCCTGGGTGGGTAAAGAAATACCTCATGTTAGGGCTGCAAAACAGCCCTCCCCTACGGGGGTGTCACTGCCGCCTGCAGGACTCTTCTACCTAAGCTGGCATCCGCCGAAGCATAGGTATGCACCTGATAATGCTTGGTGAAAGTGTGCAGACTGGACCAGGTAGCTGCCTGGTACACTTGTTGAGCCGAAGCCTGGTGTCGTAATGCCCAGGACGCACCCACGGCTCTGGTTGAGTGGGCTTTTAGCCCTGAAGGAACCGGAAGCCCCGCAGAACGGTAGGCCTCTAGAATTGGTTCTTTGATCCATTGAGCCAGGGTGGCTTTAGAAGCCTGCAACCCCTTGCGCGGACCAGCGACAAGGACAAAAAATGCATCGGAACGGCGCATGGGCGCCGTGCGGGAAATGTAGAGTCTGAGTGCTCTCACCAGATCTAACAAACGTAAGTCCTTTTCATACCGGTGAACCGGATGAGGACAAAAGGAAGGCAAGGATATATCCTGATTAAGATGAAATGAGGATACGACCTTAGGGAGAAACTCCGGAATGGGGCGCAGCACTACCTTGTCCTGGTGGAACACCAGGAAGGGAGCCTTGGATGACAGAGCTGCCAGCTCAGACACTCGCCGAAGCGATGTGATCGCAACGAGAAACGCCACCTTCTGTGACAGGCGAGAAAGGAAACTTCCTTCAGAGGCTCGAAAGGCGGCTTCTGGAGAGCAACTAATACCCTGTTGAGATCCCATGGATCTAACGGCCGCTTGTACGGGGGTACGATATGACAGACCCCCTGTAGGAACGTGCGCACCTTAGAAAGACGTGCTAGACGCTTCTGAAAAAACACGGATAGTGCCGAGACTTCCCCCTCAAGGAAGCCGAGCGACAAGCCCTTTTCTAACCCCGATTGCAGGAAGGAAAGAAAAGTGGGCAATGCAAATGGCCAGGGAGACACTCCCTGAGCCGAGCACCAGGTTAAGAAAATCTTCCACGTTCTGTGGTAGATCTTAGCAGAGGTGGACTTCCTAGCCTGTTTCATGGTGGCAACGACCCCTTGGGATAATCCTGAAGACGCTAGGATCCAGGACTCAATGGCCACACAGTCAGGTTCAGGGCCGCAGAATTCCGATGGAAAAACGGCCCTTGGGACAGTAAGTCTGGCCAGCCTGGTAGTGACCACGGTCGGCCGACCGTGAGATGCCACAGATCCGGGTACCACGATCTCCTCGGCCAGTCTGGGGCGACGAGTATGACGCGGCTGCAATCGGATCTGATTTTTTGCGCAGTACTCTGGGCAAGAGTGCCAGAGGTGGAAACACATATGTGAGCTGGAACTGCGACCAATCTTGCACTAAGGCGTCTGCCGCCAGAGCTCTGTGATCGCGCGATCGTGCCATAAATGCCGGGACCTTGTTGTTGTGCCGAGACGCCATTAGGTCGACGTCCGGCACCCCCCAGCGGCGACAGATTTCCTGAAACACGTCCGGGTGAAGGGACCATTCCCCTGCGTCCATACCCTGGCGACTGGGGAAGTCTGCTTCCCAGTTTTCTACGCCCGGGATGTGAACTGCGGATATGGTGGATGCTGTGTCCTCCACCCACATGAGGATTCGCCGGACTTCCTGGAAGGCTTGCCGACTGCGCGTCCCTCCTTGGTGGTTGATGTATGCCACCGCTGTGGAGTTGTCCGACTGGATTCGGATCTGCTCTCTTTCTAGCCACTGCTGGAAAGCTAGTAGGGTAAGATACCCTGCCCCGATTTCCAGAACATTGATCTGAAGGGTGGACTCCTGCTGAGTCCACGTCCCCTGAGCCCTGTGGCGGAGACAAACTGCTCCCCACCCTGACAGACTCGTATCTGTCGTGACCACTGCCCAGGATGGGGGTAGGAAGGATCTTCACTGTGACAATGAGGTGGGAATAAGCCACCATTGCAGAGAGTCCTTGGCCGTCTGGGAAAGGGAGACTTTCCTGTCCAGGGAGGTTGACTGCCCGTCCCATTGGCGGAGAATGTCCCCTTGCAGTTGGCGCAGATGAAACTGCGCAAAGGGAACTGCCTCCATGGCTGCCACCATCTTCCCTAGGAAGTGCATGAGGCGCCTTAAGGGGTGCGACTGGCCTTGAAGGAGAGACTGCACCTCTGTTTGCAGTGAACGCTGCTTGTTCAGCGGAAGCTTCACTATCGCTGATAGAGTTTGAACTCCATGCCGAGATACGTTAGTGTATAAACAACAATCAGGTCCACACAGCAAATATACGTGTGATCATACTCAATTTATTAAATGTTACAAAAACATACATATAAAATTGTGACAATGCAAATTCATAGATAGAAGCTACACAGATATGGAATAGGGAAAGAGTCGCACTACTCAGGGTGACCACACGGGACCAGTGCACTCCGCAGACACAAATGTATAATGGCAGATTATCTATGGGCTCTGATTAACATTGAGGGTACTGGTGGTATCAATACACACATAGTTAATTAAGGTTCATCATCCCCATCGCGCGTTTCACCGTTTCCGGTTTCGTCAGGATGCCTCCTGACGAAACCGGAAACGGTGAAACGCGCGTCGAGGTGGGAGTGGCTACACGGGCAGGTGCATACCGAATAGACACATGGCTGCAGGTAACTTATTATTATAGTCCTGTATCAGTGTAGGGGCACTATAGATGATTAATAGAGACGGCTGAGTGATAGCGCAATTCTGAGGATCTCGGTTTAATAAGGGATGATGAACCTTAATTAACTATGTGTGTATTGATACCACCAGTACCCTCAATGTTAATCAGAGCCCATAGATAATCTGCCATTATACATTTGTGTCTGCGGAGTGCACTGGTCCCGTGTGGTCACCCTGAGTAGTGCGACTCTTTCCCTATTCCATATCTGTGTAGCTTCTATCTATGAATTTGCATTGTCACAATTTTATATGTATGTTTTTGTAACATTTAATAAATTGAGTATGATCACACGTATATTTGCTGTGTGGACCTGATTGTTGTTTATAGGATATCTTATTCCCAGGGACACGTTGTATGACATATATGAGGCTAATTATAGGTTGCGAGATACGTTAGTGATTGAGTCGGTGACCGATTTGACCTTGCCAAATTGATGATCCACCCGAAAGTCTGGAGAGTCTCCAGCGTAACATTCAGGCTGCGTTGTCATGCCTCGAGGGAGGGTGCTTTGACGAGTAGATCGTCCAAGTAAGGGATCACCGGGTGTCCCTGAGAGTGCAAGACTGCTACCACTGCTGCCATGACCTTGGTGAACACCCGTGGGGCTGTCGCCAGACCGAATGGCAGAGCTACGAACTGAAGATGGTCGTCTCCTATCACAAAACGTAGAAAACGTTGGTGCTCCGTAGCAATTGGCACGTGGAGATAGGCATCTTTGATGTCTGTTGAGGCAAGGAAGTCTCCTCGAGACATTGAGGTAATGACGGATCGGAGGGATTCCATCCGGAACCGCCTGGCGTTCGCATGCTTATTGAGCAGTTTTAGGTCCAGAACAGGACGGAAGGAGCCGTCCTTTTTTGGAGCCACAAAGAGATTGGAGTACAAACCCTCGCCCTCGTTCCTGAGGGGGGACAGAGATCACCACTCCTTCTGCTCTTAGAGCGTCCACCGCCTGCAGCAGGGCATCTGCTCGGTGGGGAGGTGGGGCCGTTCTGAAGAATGGAGTCGGAGGACGAGAACAGAACACTGTCCTGTGCACGTGAGCACAATGTCCGTCACCCACCGGTCTGTGACCTGTGGCAGCTAAATGTCGCCAAAGGCGGGGAAGTCTGCCATCAACCGCGGATGCGGAGAGAGAGAGAGAGCTGAGAGTCATGAGGAGACCGCCTTGGTAGCGGTTCCTCCGGCTGCCTTCCTTGGGCGTGATTGAGCCCGGCCGGAATCTGCGCCCGTCTGAGGTTTTGTAGCCCTTTTGCACGAGGACAATTGGGACCTGCCCGAGCTTGGGAAGGACCGAAACCTCGACTGTACTTTTAGGACAGCATTAATAGGGTAAGTCGCAGTGCAGACATTGCGGAGTTACGGACGCCTCTGCGGTACAGATGTACATGTGCTCAAGGCCAGCTGCGCAAGAACAGCTGAAAAGGTTAGGTTGCCTATACGGCTGTGAATGCCGGAGCAACCGACACGCCGATAGCCTCCTAGACAGATTTCAACCAGAGTCCATCTGTCTGTGAATGGCATCTTTAAGTGAAGCCCCATCTCCAGTGCAACTATGGCTCTAGACGCAAGCCTGGAGATTGGAGAATCCACCTTTGGACCCTGGGTCCAGCGCTTGACCACGTCAGGGGAAAAGGGATAACGTGTATCTTAAAAACGTTTGGAGAAGACGCTTATCTGGTAAGCGTGGTGTTTCTGGACTGCTTCTCTGAAGTCAGCGTGGCCAGAAAAATACTCAATATCCGTTTGAGATACTGAAAAGGGACTTCTCCTGCTGTGAAGCTGACTCCTCCACTGGGGGAGCTGAGGGAGAAAGATCCAACCTTCCATTGATGGACGCTATAGGATCATTCCGTATGGCGTTACCATCCGGTGTATCCGGATTGATAGCGATGTCAGGATCAAAGTCCTGGAGAGCTGCCTTATCATACAGAGAGTCCTCCTGGGACCCCCCCGTTCCAAATGAGGTTGGTCAGGAAGATTGCCCATGGCCTGTCTGGACTGCAAGTCTCTATCTTATGACAATATATCTGTCGAAACTGCAACTCCGTCCCTGTCCTTGGACAGGGATGACAGGTGGTTTCTTTGGCCACGACTAGTAGAGACCCCGGCAGACGAAGTGCTAGAGACCCCGGCAGACGAAGTGCTACAGGGGAGCATGCACACAATGGGACGGTGTCATGAACAGCATCCCATGTAGTAAAAACAGCACTGAAAATCTGTGTTGCTTTTTTGCCGCTGCCGACTAGCCATCTAGAAGTATATAGCCAAGATTGGTGACCGTACAGTGCAATGTATAGCATACAAGCATAAAGTACAAATGAACACTGCAGCACAAGCAATACAAGCAGCATAGAAGCCTGTGCCCTGGCACCTCTGCTCTTCTGCTGCTGTAGACTAGTCATCTAGGGGAATATAGCCCAGAAGAGTGACCATACAGTGCAATGTATAGCATACAAGCACAAGTACAAATGCACACTGCAGCCCATGCAATACAAGCAGCATAGAAAAAAACCTGTGCCCCAGCACCCTTGGTTTTCTGCTGCTGTAGTCTAGCCATTCCAGGAGAATATAGCTAAGACTAGCGACTGTACAGTGCAGTGTATAGCATACAAGCATAAACACAAATGAACACTTCAGTACGTGCAATACAAGCAGCCTAGAAAGCCTGTGCCTTAGCACACCTGCTTTCCTGCTGCTGATGTGTCGCTCTCCAAGCGGGCATATAGCGACCTATGCAGTTAAAATACACATGTACACACTGCAGTATATATTGGGGTCAGCACTATGCGTGCCGCTTACCGCCCGCCTATAAGCGGGTGTATGGTCGCCACCGTCCTGCCTGGTTGCCGAAAGTCCGAGCTCGGACTGCAGTAATGGCTGCCGGCGTCTTCCCCAGCTCGTGTGAGGAGGGGCGGGCCGTGGGCGTGCCCCAAGTCAGAGCGGGAATCCGGCGTCCGACAGTGTGCAGTGAGAGGGCTGGAGCATGTAAATAAGGCTCCAGCCCTCGGCGCTGCTGATTGCTCAGCGTCTGTCCCCTTCCCTGAGTGACAGGGAGGGGGCGGGAACGAAGCGGCACTAGGCCGCAGAAGCCGGGGACTGGATTTATAAGCGCCGCCGCCGTAAAAGCGCGGTCGGCGCCCAGTCCCCGGCGAACTACAAGTCCCAGCCGCGCCGCCGCTCCCGGAGCGTCCGGCGCGGTAGTTCCCAATACACAAAGTCACTCAGCAAAGCTGCAGTGACTGTAACCCTTTACTGTCCCCGGCGCACTAGCACACCCAGCAAGTCTGGAGTGTGCTGTGCCTGTGTGTACGGGGACACAGAGTACCTGTAATGGTGCAGGGCCATGTCCCTGAACGGTACTCCAGCTCCGTATCCAGCAGGTTCAAATGGGTCTGTGGATGGAGCCCGGCGTCAGAGCTTTGAGGCCGGCAGGATCCCACTTCCTCAGAGCCCCCCAGGGGGATGTGGAAGGAAAGCAGCATGTGGGCTCCAGCCTCCGTACCAGCAATAGGTACCTCAACCTTACAACACCATCAACGGGTGAGAAGGGAGCATGCTGGGGGCCCTATATGGGCCCTCTTTTCTTCCATCCGAAATGGTCAGCAGCTACTGCTGACTAAAATCTGTGGAGCTATGCATGGATGTCTGACCTCCTTCGCACAAAGCTTGAAAACTGGAGAACCCGTGATACCACGGGGGGGTATAGCCAGAAGGGGAGGGGCCTTGCACTTTTTAGTGTAGTGCTTTGTGTGGCCTCCGGAGGCAGTAGCTATACCCCAATCGTCTGGGTCTCCCAATAGAGCGCTGAAGAAACAACACCCTCTTTCACTCCTTTATTAACCCCAAAAACACCCAGGTCTGATGTCATCCACACGAGGTCCCATAACGATTCCAGATCTGCTACATCTGAAGTGACAGTGCGTGGGCATAGAATATGACCACCCGCTATGATCTTAAGGCAGAGAATGAGTCGCAGCGATGTGTGGTGACGTAACTTAGGTTATTTGCGGTCACAGCTGGAGCTGCCCATTGTCATCCACCTATGATCGCAGGTAACCTGACCTCAGGTGACCTCATTGAACTGAGTGACCACTACTATCCATAAAAGTGGCGTAATACTTTGGCAAAATTACTCCCAGAAATAAAATGTGAGTCAGAAATACATTCAGGCATCTTCCGCATGCTGTTGCCATTCAGTTTCAACAATTTTCCATCCATTGCAATATTTTTACAGCCCTCGCAGGCCTATTTCCAACGTCCTCTGGAAAATTATTCGAGTTTCCCATTGACTTGGATTGGGTTCGTTATTCGGTATGAATACACAAATGTAGAAATTATTGGATTTGAACAATCCGAACCCGAATATTTTAGCATTCGCCCATATCTAGTCATCACTAATGATAATTTTAAGGATGTCTAAAACTGATCAACTGGGAAAAGGTTGTTGCATTACTCGTAAATCAAATGCCATGTCCTTCTTCAATTTGTCCAATTATTAATACCAGGTTTTGGTTAAAATGAGGCTACCATTTCAAGGTTAATTTTTCATCAAGGAGAAACTACGCTGAAAATCTATCTTTTGAATCATGTGCATTGAATATTTTTTTGGTATGGTATCAGAGGACTCAGAAGGAAAAATGTATGTAACAAAATTAAAACATTGTCGTCCATTTGGCTTACCCCTAATCTATTAATTTTACACTAGGTGGTAAGATAGATGACATCTTTATTATCTGGAGGGGTACCGGTCCTGAACTGCAGAGCTTCATGACTTGGTTGAACAATAACCCATATAACATCAAACTAACCTATAAGGCAGATCGGGAGGCAATTGTTTTTCTGGACTATAATATAAAAATGGGGTACCAGACAGAAAAGGGTTCTCCACGGGTACAATTATTATCAACAAGCAAGAGGGAAGAATCTTTTGCCTCACAGATACATTTCATCTCCAAGTTAACAGTCAGAGGGGGGCGATCAGGCAGATCTTGAACAAACACTGGTCGTTACTGAAGACCGACTAGAGTTTGAACGACGTTTTACTCATCGCCCACTCTTACCTGTTAGAAGGGGGAAAAGCCTAAAGGATATGCTGGTGAAGAACCATTACGTACCTAGGGTGGTATCTCGCATTGAGAAAGGGAGTCCCAAATTTGGTTGTTTTCCTTTTGTCTGCCCAGAGATGTTGTCAGCTTGGGATGGACCTAAAGAGTATAAAATAAAAAGTTACAAATCATGCAGTAAAAGTCACGTTATCTATTATGCAGTATGTGGCTGTAGCCTAATTTATATTGGGTTAACATCAAGGGAACAACGCGTCCGCACGAGGGAACATGTTAGGGACATAATTGCGGTGTGTGATGTTGTGGATCTTGATTCCCTGAGGATGATCCAGAGACATTTCAAGCTGCGCCATGACTGTGGTCCCACAGGATTGAAAATTTGTGGTATCGCAAGGTCCATTTAGAATCTAGGGGTATATATATATACACATATTACTATATGAATTTTGTCTCTGCATGATATAGGGACATTAGAAAATCTTTTAAGGACTATACATGGTCATATTCTTTAGGCTAAGGCTGATTCTCCTTATGTTTGGATGATTTTCTTACCACCCTGGTCGTGCCCTTTCACTTGCCAGTAGTAGATATGGTCTCGTTGGGTGCGCATGTGCGGGGCTGCCTCAGCATGAGTCCCCACCAAGGGAGCTTCCTTAGAAGGATGCATGGGTTAACTGACGTTAGTGGAAGTATTCTTCCGATCCACGCTTCCCCTGGAATGACTGGATGAGGCGGACTCTATGTGCGGCGTCCCACCCCCTGCACGCGCCCAAACAGCGACGATCTCGCCCAAGACACCACATAATAAAACATGCACATTACACTTTCCTCAAGCGAGGAAGCCAGGTGAGAAACGCGTGTCAGGGCTACTCAAAACATCCAGTTATAAGTGCACTTTATAGGTGAGTCCGGATCACGATGATTCATGGCTGTTAGCTCTATCGGTAATAGTAATGGTAGCCTTTGAGGCTTAGGCTGCGTTACATGGGTGATATTAGATTTTTGTGTTGTTATAGCGCCACCAGGTGGCCATCTGTATTAGTACATGCAGTGGTACCTGCAATGTATTTCAATGACCCCGATCCTGCTGTACCGGAAGTCGCCGGATCCTGATAGACAGAATCCTGTTTTTTGTACTGAGCATGCCCAGAAAGCAGCTTGGCATGGTCAATACAGAAATCTCCCTCTCTCTCAGACAGAAGACCAGGATCGTGAAGGGGTGAGAGGGAGTAATAAAGATGGAGTCCCTAAGTGTGTCTGTGTATTTATTTCTAATAAAGTGTCTGTGTATTTTTTTCTAATAAAGTATTTTTTCTGTGTGATGTCTTTTTTTTAACCCTTTATTGGAGATTCTTAATGGCCGGGTCAAACTTGGCCTGACATTAGCAATCTCAGGCTTTATATATATATATATATTTATATTTAGGTCATATAAGCAGTGGGGGTTAGCAGCCAGTAGCTGCTTGGGTTACCTTAGCAATAGAAAATGCAGCGGGATTCCACACATTTTATTTTTTTTACCCCCTAACCCTAGAGTTAGGGTTATGTGTTTGGGGTTTTTGTTTATTTTTTAATGAATTTAAAAAAAAAAATACTCATGGGCTACCGAGAACCCGAGCATTTTAGTGCTCACTCATCCCTACTTCTAACCATACAGCCAGCAGATCAAGTAATCTGATCAGCTGACTCCAGTGTTGGCCGATTACTTGTTCTGGGTCCCCCTGCATCCATCGCAGCGTGTGCTGCCTGTGAGGTCAGCTGAATTCGGCCGACACTGGAGTCAGCTGATCTGAACTCTGTTGAACTCCAGCCCGAACACTCTGCGATAGATGCAGGGGGACACAGAACAAGTAATCGGGCAACACTGGAGTCAGCTGATCTGAACTCAGCTGAACTCATGATCACACAGCCCGAACATGGTCACACGTGATCGGCAGCAGGCAGTGATTGCTGTTAACCTGCATCCATCACAGCGTGTGCGGGCTGTGAGATCAGGAGTTCAGCTTATTCCCGATCAGCTGACTCCAGTGCCAGCCGATAAATTCTGTGTTCCCCTTCATCCATCACAAGTAGAAGTAGAAGCATACAATAAAATAACAATTGCGGTTGCATGCGTTGCACATTCAATCCACAGGATCCGGTCATATGCGGTTTGCATCCTGTCAAATGTGAAAGTAGCCTTACAGCTGGAGCAGGAAGAAGAAAGACAAGATGGCAGACTTACTTTGGGAGCTTACAGGAAGAAATCGCACAGACCAATTTTTGGGGCTCCACTCAAGGGGATCTGGGGCTGAGAAAAAAAGGAGACCGTCAGCTGATGATGAAATAGCTAGCAAAGTTATTGATCATTATCTCAAACCCATTGCCTCCTCTCTCTAGTCCGGCATTTCCTCTCTGCGGCGATCGCCATCCTCCTTCTTCTGAGGCCCATGTGCATGACGCGTCGTACATCATGCTCACTAGCTGGCATTGAGGTCCTGCGCAGGCGCACTTTGATCTGCCCTGCTCAAAGCAGATCCATGTATTGTAGTGCATATGCGTAAGAGATCTTTAACCCCTTAACGATCTGGTGGCTATCATGATAGCACAGGGTCATGTGATGACTCCTGTAGCTCACATGACTCAGGTCCTGTAAGAAAAAGCCAAATATTGGCTGTTACAAGAGATGATAATTTCTCCCAGTCTAAATTGTGCTGCTCTGATTGGGATAAATAAATGAGTGATCAGACAGCTGATCCTAATAGCCCCCTAGGGGTACTTGTCAAATTTAAAAAAAAATGTAAGAAAAAGTTTTGAAAAAGTAAAAAAAAAAGTAAAAACACCTAAAAGTTTAAATCATCCCTCTTTTGCCCCACTGAAAAATAAAGGGTTAAAAAAAATATATTCACACATTTGGTATCGCTGTCTTCAGCCCGATCTATCAAAATATAAAATCATTTGTTCTGATTTTTAAACGGCGTAGCAGCAAAAAAATTCCAAATGCCAAAATTACGCTTTTTGGTTGCCACAAATCTTAAGCAAAATGCAATAACAGGCAATGAACACATAGCATCTGCGCAAAAATGATACTGTTAAAATTGTCAGCTCGAGATACTAAAAAAAGCCATCACTGAGCCATAGATTTAAAAAAATGAGAACGCTATGGGTCTCAGAAAATGGCGCAAAACGTCTGTCACTTTTTTCGGACAAACTTCTGATTATTTTTTTAACCCCTTAGATTAAAGTAAACCTATTCATGTTTGGTGTCTACAAACTTGCAGTAACCTCAGGCATCACAGCAGCACATCAGGTTTACCATATAGTGAACACAGTGAATAAAATGTCTCAAAAACAATAGAGCAATCACACTTTTTTTTGCAATTTCTCCACATTTGGATTTTTTTTGCCATTTTACAGTACACTGCATGGTAAAACTCACAGTTTCATTTAAAATTACAGCTCATTCTGCAAAAAATGAGCCCTCACATGACCATATTGACTGAAAAATAAAAAAGTTACGTCTGTCAGAAGAATGGCAAACCCCCCACAAATACCGAAAAGTGTAAAGTCGGCCGGTCGTGAAGGGGTTAATCTTTCCTCGCGCCTGCACATTACAGTACTTTCATTAGCAGGGCAGATGAATGCGCCTGCGCAGGACCGCAATGTCGGCTCGTGTGGATGACGTAGACACATCATCCACACCGGACTGGGAAGAAGGAGGCCGAAGATCGCAGCAGAGAGGATGCGTCAGACCTGAAAGAGGAGGCACCGCACTGGAGAGCTGCGACACCCATTGGACTGGACCCACCCTAGGTGAGTATTATAAAAGTACTTTTTCCGTTTTACAGAGCGGCCTAGGCTCTTATATACAGTATTTTGGAATGCTGTATATAAGAACTCAGTGGTATTGGACACAGCTTGTAGTCCCCAAATCTGGTGACAGATTCCCATTAAAAAATCGGAAGGAACACAAACTTACACAATAAATCACCAACATATTTGTGCTTCTAAGGGCGTGATTTATTACGCCCAGTATCCATGCCAGAAAATCTACATAGGAATGACCACAAGAGACTTAACCTCTTACAGACATTGGACGTACTGGGTACATCGTAGATAATGGCGGTGTAATCATCGTCGGCTGCTGCTGCAGTCAACCGGCACCGATTTCCGCACATATATGCTGATCTGAACAGCAGACATGTGTAGCTTACAAGCAAGGGTGGATCCACGAATCACCCATGCCTTTTAATCTTTTAGACCGCGCTGTCAATTACTGACAGCGCAATGTAAATGGCCATGGCAGGGAAATTTCCTTTCCTCTACGCTATCGGAGTCCCCGTGACGCGATCACGGGAAACCGATGGTTGCCATGGTAGCACAGGGTTATGTCATGACTCATGTCGCTATCATGACTCACATCCTGTTACAGCCGGCTGGTTGTAACAGGACAGCAGCATTTCAGCTGATCAGAGCTCTGCCGCTCTGATCAGCAGAAATGAACAAGCGATCAGACAGCTAATCCTTACCCCTAGGGGGACTATTAAAATAAAAAAAGTTTAAAAAAAAGTTTTAAAGAATTAAAAAAAACAACTAAAAATTTAAATCACTCCCCATTCGCCCCACTAAAAATCAAAGGGTTAAAAAAATAATAAATATACACTCATTTGGTATCACAGAGTTCAGAAATGCCCAGTCTATCAAAATCTAAAATGAATTAATATAATCGGTAGACGGCGTAGCCGTACAAAAAAAATTCCAACCGGCAAAGTTAAGTTTTTTGGTCTTCGCAAATTTTGAGCAAGATGCAATACCAGGGAGTCAAAACGTAGCATCTGCGCAAAAATGGTTCGGCTAAAAATGCAAACAAATAAGCCATCAGTGAGCCCCATATCCCGAAAAATGAGAACACTACAAGTTGCAGAAAATGGCGCTGAAAGTGCTCCAATTTTTTGGACAAACCTTTTTTTAACCCCTTAGATAAAAGTAAACCTAAACATGTTTAGTATCAACGAACTCATACCAACCTGAAGTATCACACCCACCCATCAGTTTTACCATAAAGTGAACACGGTGAATAAAGTACCCCATAAACCATTGTCCAATCACACTTTTTTGTAATTTTTCCGCACGTGGAAATTTTTTGCTGTTTTCCAGTACCATATATGTTAAAACTCATGGTTTCACTTAAAAGACCAATACGTCCCGCAAAAAACAAGCCCTCTTATGGCAAGATTGACGGGAAAAATAAAAAAGTTACGACTCTCGGAAAAAGGGGAGCAAAAAACAAAAACGGAAAAATCGTCCAGAGGTTAGGGGGTTAAAGGTGTGAGTCCGTGAGCACATCAGGGACATTGAGAAAACAAAGACTCTGCATGAGACGGAACACCTAAAATCCCTACCAAAACATTTCCAATTGTACCATAAATCTGACTCAAGCAAATTAATTATAAAGGCCATAGATCAGAGGTTAGAGGTGGTAACCTATTTAAGGCCCTTGCGCAACTTGAGTCACTGGATTTATAGATTGGACACAAGGACTCCTATTGGGCTCAATGAGAGCTTTGGCTGCTTTCTTTAATTGGGTATTTTTATGTGGTGTGAGAATGGGACTGTTTGTGTTAAAATTATTTTTAATAGTTTTTTTATCCATAATTTAGAGGTCTGTATATGCTAAAACCATACCTGTGGTGGTCTGCAAATTTTGAGGTACTTCACTCGACCCGCTCAGTAACTTAGATGTTGATTTTGATTGGGTCTTTTCCCTGAATGAAGTGCCTATGAGAAAATAAGAAAAAAGATTATTATCTAAGAAAAGTGGAGAACAACATTGTACAACAATTTAATTATAGTTTGGATACAACTAATATTTAATACATTTACTCAATAATTTAGTTTTTTGCATTTCTTGATTTTGCTTGCCTTATGGCATGTCATTTTTAATTTTGCATATAATATTTCTGTTTACACAACAACATGAACACTATGCACTTTTTTGTTTGTCTATTGATTAGTGATGGACAGACCCGGACTGTAAAATTTAGAATCCGAGAGGTTTTAAAAATACCCGAGTACTGGACCCGGGCCTGGAGTTCTCAGGGAACTCCGGATAAAGATCCGGAACCTTTGGAAATAAAAAATAAAAAAAGGAAAAATAAAGAAAATAAGAATAAAGCAGGCGCGTTATAACAATAGCAGCCCACAGCCACTCAGGATTGTCACATCCATTAGATGTGACAATCCTGGCACTCTACCCGATTCTTCCCGATTCCCCTGGTGCGGTGGCAATCAGGCTAATAAGGGGTTAATAACAGCTCACATCTGCCACTAAGCCCTAGATTAGCAATGGCAGGGTCTATGAAAACCCTACCCCCATTACTAATCTGTAAGTGAAAATAAATAAACACAAACACAAAATAAGATAAAAACAACACCCTCTTTCACTCCTTTATTAACCCCAAAAACACCCAGGTCTGATGTCATCCACACGAGGTCCCATAACGATTCCAGCTCTGCTACATCTGAAGTGACAGTGCGTGGGCATAGAATATGACCACCCGCTGTGATCTTAAGGCAGAGAATGAGTCGCAGCGATGTGTGGTGACGTAACTTAGGTTATTTGCGGTCACAGCTGGAGCTGCCCATTGTCATCCACCTATGATCGCAGGTAACCTGACCTCATTGAACTGAGTGACCACTACTATCCATAAAAGTGGCGTAATACTTTGGCAAAATTACTCCCAGAAATAAAATGTGAGTCAGAAATACATTCAGGCATCTTCCGCATGCTGTTGCCATTCAGTTTCAACAATTTTCCATCCATTGCAATATTTTTACAGCCCTCGCAGGCCTATTTCCAACGTCCTCTGGAAAATTATTCGAGTTTCCCATTGACTTGGATTGGGTTCGTTATTCGGTATGAATACACAAATGTAGAAATTATTGGATTTGAACAATCCGAACCCGAATATTTTAGCATTCGCCCATATCTAGTCATCACTAATGATAATTTTAAGGATGTCTAAAACTGATCAACTGGGAAAAGGTTGTTGCATTACTCGTAAATCAAATGCCATGTCCTTCTTCAATTTGTCCAATTATTAATACCAGGTTTTGGTTAAAATGAGGCTACCATTTCAAGGTTAATTTTTCATCAAGGAGAAACTACGCTGAAAATCTATCTTTTGAATCATGTGCATTGAATATTTTTTTGGTATGGTATCAGAAGACTCAGAAGGAAAAATGTATGTAACAAAATTAAAACATTGTCGTCCATTTGGCTTATCCCTAATCTATTAATTTTACACTAGCTGGTAAGATAGATGACATCTTTATTATCTGGAGGGGTACCGGTCCTGAACTGCAGAGCTTCATGACTTGGTTGAACAATAACCCATATAACATCAAACTAACCTATAAGGCAGATCGGGAGGCAATTGTTTTTCTGGACTATAATATAAAAATGGGGTACCAGACAGAAAAGGGTTCTCCACGGGTACAATTATTATCAACAAGTAAGAGGGAAGAATCTTTTTCCTCACAGATACATTTCATCTCCAAGTTAACAGTCAGAGGGGGGCGATCAGGCAGATCTTGAACAAACACTGGTCGTTACTGAAGACCGACTAGAGTTTGAACGACGTTTTACTCATCGCCCACTCTTACCTGTTAGAAGGGGGAAAAGCCTAAAGGATATGCTGGTGAAGAACCATTACGTACCTAGGGTGGTATCTCGCATTGAGAAAGGGAGTCCCAAATTTGGTTGTTTTCCTTTTGTCTGCCCAGAGATGTTGTCAGCTTGGGATGGACCTAAAGAGTATAAAATAAAAAGTTACAAATCATGCAGTAAAAGTCACGTTATCTATTATGCAGTATGTGGCTGTAACCTAATTTATATTGGGTTAACATCAAGGGAACAACGCGTCCGCACGAGGGAACATGTTAGGGACATAATTGCGGTGTGTGATGTTGTGGATCTTGATTCCCTGAGGATGATCCAGAGACATTTCAAGCTGCGCCATGACTGTGGTCCCACAGGATTGAAAATTTGTGGTATCGCAAGGTCCATTTAGAATCTAGGGGTATATATATATACACATATTACTATATGAATTTTGTCTCTGCATGATATAGGGACATTAGAAAATCTTTTAAGGACTATACATGGTCATATTCTTTAGGCTAAGGCTGATTCTCCTTATGTTTGGATGATTTTCTTACCACCCTGGTCGTGCCCTTTCACTTGCCAGTAGTAGATATGGTCTCGTTGGGTGCGCATGTGCGGGGCTGCCTCAGCATGAGTCCCCACCAAGGGAGCTTCCTTAGAAGGATGCATGGGTTAACTGACGTTAGTGGAAGTATTCTTCAGATCCACGCTTCCCCTGGAATGACTGGATGAGGCGGACTCTATGTGCGGCGTCCCACCCCCTGCACGCGCCCAAACAGCGACGATCTCGCCCAAGACACCACATAATAAAACATACACATTACACTTTCCTCAAGCGAGGAAGCCAGGTGAGAAACGCGTGTCAGGGCTACTCAAAACATCCAGTTATAAGTGCACTTTATAGGTGAGTCCGGATCACGATGATTCATGGCTGTTAGCTCTATCGGTAATAGTAATGGTAGCCTTTGAGGCTTAGGCTGCGTTACATGGGTGATATTAGATTTTTGTGTTGTTATAGCGCCACCAGGTGGCCATCTGTATTAGTACATGCAGTGGTACCTGCAATGTATTTCAATGACCCCGATCCTGCTGTACCGGAAGTCGCCGGATCCTGATAGACAGAATCCTGTTTTTTGTACTGAGCATGCCCAGAAAGCAGCTTGGCATGGTCAATACAGAAATCTCCCTCTCTCTCAGACAGAAGACCAGGATCGTGAAGGGGTGAGAAGGAGTAATAAAGATGGAGTCCCTAAGTGTGTCTGTGTATTTATTTCTAATAAAGTGTCTGTGTATTTTTTTCTAATAAAGTATTTTTTCTGTGTGATGTCTTTTTTTTAACCCTTTATTGGAGATTCTTAATGGCCGGGTCAAACTTGGCCTGACATTAGCAATCTCAGGCTTTATATATATATATATATTTATATTTAGGTCATATAAGCAGTGGGGGTTAGCAGCCAGTAGCTGCTTGGGTTACCTTAGCAATAGAAAATGCAGCGGGAGTCCACACATTTTATTTTTTTTACCCCCTAACCCTAGAGTTAGGGTTATGTGTTTGGGGTTTTTGTTTATTTTTTAATGAATTTAAAAAAAAAATACTCATGGGCTACCGAGAACCCGAGCATTTTAGTGCTCCCTCATCCCTACTTCTAACCATACAGCCAGCAGATCAAGTAATCTGATCAGCTGACTCCAGTGTTGGCCGATTACTTGTTCTGGGTCCCCCTGCATCCATCGCAGCGTGTGCTGCCTGTGAGGTCAGCTGAATTCGTCCGACACTGGAGTCAGCTGATCTGAACTCTGTTGAACTCCAGCCCGAACACTCTGCGATAGATGCAGGGGGACACAGAACAAGTAATCGGGCAACACTGGAGTCAGCTGATCTGAACTCAGCTGAACTCATGACCACACAGCCCGAACATGGTCACACGTGATCGGCAGCAGGCAGTGATTGCTGTTAACCTGCATCCATCACAGCGTGTGCGGACTGTGAGATCAGGAGTTCAGCTTATTCCCGATCAGCTGACTCCAGTGCCAGACGATAAATTCTGTGTTCCCCTTCATCCATCACAAGTAGAAGTAGAAGCATACAATAAAATAACAATTGCGGTTGCATGCGTTGCACATTCAATCCACAGGATCCGGTCATATGCGGTTTGCATCCTGTCAAATGTGAAAGTAGCCTTACAGTTGGAGCAGGAAGAAGAAAGACAAGATGGCAGACTTACTTTGGGAGCCTACAGGAAGAAATCGCACAGACCAATTTTTGGGGCTCCACTCAAGGGGATCTGGGGCTGAGAAAAAAAGGAGACCGTCAGCTGATGATGAAATAGCTAGCAAAGTTATTGATCATTATCTCAAACCCATTGCCTCCTCTCTCTAGTCCGGCATTTCCTCTCTGCGGCGATCGCCATCCTCCTTCTTCTGAGGCCCATGTGCATGACGCGTCGTACATCATGCTCACTAGCTGGCATTGAGGTCCTGCGCAGGCGCACTTTGATCTGCCCTGCTCAAAGCAGATCCATGTATTGTAGTGCATATGCGTAAGAGATCTTTAACCCCTTAACGATCTGGTGGCTATCATGATAGCACAGGGTCATGTGATGACTCCTGTAGCTCACATGACTCAGGTCCTGTAAGAAAAAGCCAAATACTGGCTGTTACAAGAGATGATAATTTCTCCCAGTCTAAATTGTGCTGCTCTGATTGGGATAAATAAATGAGTGATCAGACAGCTGATCCTAATAGCCCCCTAGGGGTACTAGTCAAATTTAAAAAAAAATGTAAGAAAAAGTTTTGAAAAAGTAAAAAAAAAAGTAAAAACACCTAAAAGTTTAAATCATCCCTCTTTTGCCCCACTGAAAAATAAAGGGTTAAAAAAAAATATTCACACATTTGGTATCACTGTCTTCAGCCCGATCTATCAAAATATAAAATCATTTGTTCTGATTTTTAAACGGCGTAGCAGCAAAAAAATTCCAAATGCCAAAATTACGCTTTTTGGTTGCCACAAATCTTAAGCAAAATGCAATAACAGGCAATGAACACATAGCATCTGCGCAAAAATGATCCTGTTAAAAACGTCAGCTCGAGATACTAAAAAAAGCCATCACTGAGCCATAGATTTAAAAAAATGAGAACGCTATGGGTCTCAGAAAATGGCGCAAAACGTCTGTCACTTTTTTCGGACAAACTTCTGATAATTTTTTTAACCCCTTAGATTAAAGTAAACCTATTCATGTTTGGTGTCTACAAACTTGCAGTAACCTCAGGCATCACAGCAGCACATCAGGTTTACCATATAGTGAACACAGTGAATAAAATGTCTCAAAAACAATAGAGCAATCACACTTTTTTTTGCAATTTCTCCACATTTGGATTTTTTTTGCCATTTTACAGTACACTGCATGGTAAAACTCACAGTTTCATTTAAAATTACAGCTCATTCTGCAAAAAATTAGCCCTCACATGACCATATTGACTGAAAAATAAAGAAGGGAATTTTGTTTACTTACCGTAAATTCCTTTTCTTCTAGCTCCAATTGGGAGACCCAGACAGTGGTGTATAGCTACTGCCCTCTGGAGGCCGCACAAAGAACTACACTTAAAAGTGTAAGGCCCCTCCCCTTCTGGCTATACACCCTCCCGTAGGAGTACAGATTCCTCAGTTTTAGTACCAAAGCAAGAAGGAGGAAAGCCAATAACAGTTTCAAAAACAAATTCAATCCGATAACATGATCGGAGAACTTAAGAAACAACATGAACAACATGTGCACCCGAAAAACGAAACCCTAAGAACAAATAGGGCGGGTGCTGGGTCTCCCAATTGGAGCTAGAAGAAAAGGAATTTACGGTAAGTAAACAAAATTCCCTTCTTCTTTTTCGCTCCTAATTGGGAGACCCAGACAGTGGGACGTCCAAAAGCAGTCCCTGGGTGGGTAAAAAGATACCACATGAACGGGCTGTCAGACAGCCTCTTCCTACAGGTGGGCCACCGCCGCCTGAAGGACCTGTCTACCTAGGCTGGCATCTGCCGAAGCGTAGGTATGCACTTGATAGTGTTTGGTAAACGTGTGCAGACTCGACCAGGTAGCCGCCTGGCACACTTGCTGAGCCGTAGCCTGATGCCGCAATGCCCAGGACGCACCCACGGCTCTGGTAGAATGGGCCTTCAGTCCAGATGGAATCGGAAGCCCAGCAGAACGGTATGTGTGAAGAATTGGTTCCTTGATCCACCGCGCCAGGGTGGATTTGGAAGCTTGCGATCCCTTATGCTGACCAGCGACTAGGACAAAGAGCGCATCAGAACGGCGTAGAGCCGCCGTGCGAGAAATGTAAATCCTGAGTGCTCTCACCAGGTCCAACAGATGTAAACCCTTTTCAAATTGGTGAACTGGATGCGGACACAAAGATGGTAAAGTGATATCCTGATTGAGATGAAAGGAAGAAACCACCTTGGGAGAAAACTCTGGAATTGGACGCAGTACTACCTTGTCTTGGTGAAACACCAGGAAGGGAGATTTGCAAGATAACGCCGCTAGCTCGGACACTCTTCGAAGAGACGTGACCGCCACAAGAAAAACTACCTTTTGTGAAAGCCGAGAAAGGGGAACCTCTTTCAAAGGCTCGAAAGGCGGCTTCTGGAGAGCAATGAGAACCTTGTTCAGATCCCAGGGTTCCAATGGCCGTCTGTAAGGAGGAACAATATGACAAACTCCTTGGAGAAACGTGCGTACTTTAGAAAGCTGTGCCAAGCGCTTCTGAAAGAATACGGATAGCGCGGAGACTTGACCCTTAAGAGAGCTAAGCGACAAACCTTTTTCCAACCCAGACTGCAGGAAGGAAAGAAAAATTGGCAATGCAAATGGCCAGGGAGAAAACCCTTGAGCCACGCACCACGCTAAGAATATCTTCCACGTTCTGTGATAGATCTTAGCTGAGGATGGTTTTCTAGCCTGTCTCATTGTGGCAACAACTTCATGAGATAAACCTGAGGCCGCTAGGATCCAGGACTCAATGGCCACACAGTCAGGTTCAGGGCCGCAGAATTCAGATGGAAAAACGGCCCTTGAGACAGCAAATCTGGACGGTCTGGTAGTGTCCACGGTTGGCCTACCGTGAGATGCCACAGATCCGGGTACCACGACCTTCTTGGCCAATCTGGAGCGACGAGTATGGCTCGATGGCAGTCGGACCTGATTTTCCGGAGAACTCTGGGTAACAATGCTAGAGGTGGGAACACATAGGGGAGTCGGAATTGCGACCAATCCTGAACCAAGGCGTCTGCCGCCAGTGCTCGGTGATCGTGAGACCGTGCCATGAAAACTGGGACCTTGTTGTTGTGTCGTGACGCCATCAGATCGACGTCCGGCGTCCCCCAGCGGCAACAGATCTGCTGAAACACGTCCGGGTGAAGGGACCATTCTCCTGCGTCCATGCCCTGGCGACTGAGAAAGTCTGCTTCCCAGTTTTCCACGCCTGGGATGTGAACTGCGGATATGGTGGACGCTCTGCTTTCCACCCACGTCAAAATCCGATGGACTTCTTGAAAAGCTTGGCGACTGCGTGTTCCCCCTTGGTGGTTGATGTACGCCACCGCCGTGGAATTGTCCGACTGAATCCGAATCTGCTTGCCTTCCAGCCATTGTTGGAAGGCTCGCAGGGCAAGATAGATTGCTCTGATTTCCAGAACATTGATCTGCAGGGTGGACTCTTCCAGAGTCCACATCCCCTGAGCCCTGTGGTGGAGATACACCGCTCCCCACCCTGATAGGCTCGCATCCGTCGTGACCACTGCCCAGGACGGGGGAAGGAACGACTTTCCCTGTGACAATGAGGTGGGGAGAAGCCACCAACGCAGAGAGTCCTTGGCAGTCTGAGAGAGGGAGACAGTCCTGTCGAGGGACGTCGATTTCCCGTCCCATTGGCGTAGAATGTCCCATTGTAGAGGGCGCAGATGAAACTGCGCGAACGGGACTGCCTCCATTGCTGCTACCATCTTTCCTAGGAAATGCATGAGGCGCCTCAGTGAGTGCGACTGGCTCTGAAGGAGAGATTGCACTCCAGTCCGTAGCGAGCACTGCTTGTCCAGTGGAAGCTTCACTATCGCTGAGAGAGTATGAAAACTCCATGCCAAGATAAGTCAGAGATTGGGTCGGGGTTAGATGAGACTTTGGAAAGTTGATAATCCACCCGAAACTCTGGAGAGTGTCTAGTGCCACCTTCAGACTGTGTTGGCATGCCTCTTGAGAGGGTGCCTTTATAAGCAGGTCGTCTAGATACGGGATGACCGAGTGACCCTGCGAGTGCAGAACAGCTACTACTGCTGCCATGACCTTGGTGAAGACCCGGGGGGCTGTTGCCAGACCGAAAGGTAACGCTACGAACTGCAGGTGTTCGTCGTGTATGACGAAGCGTAGGAAACGCTGATGCTCTGGTGCGATCGGCACGTGGAGATACGCATCTTTGATATCTATTGATGCTAGAAAATCTCCTTGAGACATTGAGGCTATGACGGAGCGTAGGGATTCCATCCGGAACCTCCTGACTTTTACGTGTCTGTTGAGCAACTTTAGATCCAGGACGGGCCGATACGATCCGTCCTTTTTTGGGACCACAAACAGATTGGAGTAAAAACCGTGACCTTGTTCCTGAAGAGGGACGGAGGTCACCACTCCTTCCGCTTTTAGAGCGGCCACCGCCTGCAACAGAGCATCGGCTCGGTCTGGTGGGGGAGAAGTTCTGAAGAAACGAGTTGGCGGACGAGAACTGAACTCTATCCTGTACCCGTGAGACAGAATATCCCTCACCCAACGGTCTTTGACGTGTGACAGCCAGATGTCGTCAAAGTGGGAAAGCCTCCCACCGACCGCGGGTGTGGGAATCGGAGACCGCAAGTCAGGAGGACGCCGTCTTGGCAACGGTTCCTCCGGCTGCCCTTTTTGGGCGTGACTGAGACCTCCAAGAATCTGAGCGTCTCTGGTCCTTTTGAGTCTTTTTTGACGAGGTGAATTGGGACCTGCCCGGTCCTCGAAAGGACCGATAACCAGACTGACCCTTCCTCTGTTGGGGTCTGTTTTGTCTGTGTTGCGGTAAGGATGAGTCCTTACCCTTGGAGTGTTTGATGATTTCATCCAAACGCTCTCCAAACAATCGGTCACGAGAAAAAGGCAAATTGGTTAAGCACTTCTTGGAATGAGAATCTGCTTTCCAATGTCTCAACCACAGGGCCCTACGCAAAACAACGGAGTTGGCTGACGCCACTGCCGTGCGGCTTGTAGCGTCCAGAACAGCATTAATCGCGTACGACGCGAATGCCGCCATTTGCGAGGTCAATGGTGCTACCTGCGGGGCAAATGCACGTGTGACGGAGTCAACTCGCGCAAGCCCGGCTGAGATAGCTTGGAGTGCCCATACGGCTGCAAAAGAAGGCGCCAATGACGCTCCAATCGCTTCATAGATGGATTTCAGCCAGAGCTCCATCTGCCTGTCAGTGGCATCTTTAAGTGCCGCTCCATCTTCAACTGCAACCAAGGATCTAGCTGCAAGCCTGGAAATTGGAGGATCCACTTTTGGACACTGGGTCCAACCCTTGACCACCTCAGGGGGAAAAGGATAGCGTGTATCTTTAAGCCGTTTAGGAAAACGCCTTTCAGGATAAGCGTGGGGTTTCTGGATTGCGTCTCTAAAGTCAGCGTGGTCCAGAAAAGTGCTTAAAGTACGCTTAGGGTATCTGAAATGGATTCTCTCGTGCTGCGAAGCTGACTCCTCCACAAGAGGAGCTGGTGGGGAAATATTTAACATCTTATTGATGTTAAATATAAGATCATTAACTATGGCGTCACCATCTGGTGTATCTAGATTGAGAGCGGTCCCAGGATCAGAATCCTGATCAGTTACGTCCGCCTCATCACCCATAGATTCATCTCGCTGGGATCCTGACCATTGAGATGAATGTGAAGGCCCGTCATAGCGAGCCCGCTTAGGCTGCCCGGGGCCATCATCCGAGTCAGAGTCTTCACCCTGAGGTGTATATGCCCGTCCCGGAGCTTGGAGCTGAGGGGGACCAGGGGGCAATGATTGCACAGTGTCCGTGGCCTGAAGTACAGGCCTAGCTCGCAATGTGTCAAGAATTTGTGACATAGTGAGAGACATTCTGTCAGCAAAAGCTGCAAACTCAGTTCCTGTCACCTGGACAGCATTCACAGGTGGTACACCCTGGGTCACGTCCAGCAGAGGTCCCGACTGTGCAAGCGCCGCAGGGGCCGAGCACTGCACACAATGGGGGTCCGTGGAGCCTGCCGGTAGAAAAGTCCCACATGCGGTGCAGGAAGCATATAATGTCTGTGCTTTGGCACCCTTGCGTTTTGCGGACGACATGCTGCTGGCTCTCTGCAATGTGAGAGAGTCTATAGCCAAAGGGCGACCAGCGCTATGCAATACAAAGTATTTGTAGCAACAAAATACTAAGAATACTACTGGCACAAGAGGGGGTGAGCCCTGAGGGCTGCTTACCGCCCGCTGAATAGCGGGTAAGAGGCTGCAGAATTCCTTGTCTGGGTCTCCCCGGCTCCCCTCTGCAGCTCAGCGTGTCAGCAGGAATGGCTGCCGGCGTCTGTGGAGAGGGGCGGTCCGTGGGAGTTCCCAAACAAAAGTGCGGGAAACAGTGTCCCCTCTGTGCCGATTGGGAGGGCTGGAGTATGTAAAAACGACTCCAGCCCTCAGCGCTGATGCACTGGCCAGCGTCCCGCCCCTCTCCTGACTGGCAGGTCTGGGGGCGGGAACGAACGGAAGCAGGCCGCAAAAAGCCGGGGACTCGAGTTATCAGCGCGGCCGCCGTAAAAGCGCGGGCCGCGCTGAAGTCCCCGGCGCACCACAAGTGCCAGCCGCGCCGCAGTCCCAGCGGCCGGCATGACCGATTCCTAAACGTGGCCAGCGTCCCGCCCCTCTCCTGACTGGCAGGTCCGGGGGCGGGAACGAACGGAAGCAGGCCGCAAAAGCCGGGGACTCGAGTTATCAGCGCGGCCGCCGTAAAAGCGCGGGCCGCGCTGAAGTCCCCGGCGCACCACAAGTGCCAGCCGCGCCGCAGTCCCAGCGGCCGGCGCGACCGATTCCTGGAAGTGTGCCTGCTTCAGCTAAGCTGAATGAGGCCATGGCACAAGCGCCGTAGCGCAGATGTCCCCCGGCGCACTACAACACCCAGCATGCTGCGGTGTGAGCGCCAAATGCACGGGGACACAGAGTACCTTGAGGAAGCAGGGCCATGTCCCTGATGTACTCCGCTCCATCCAGCATCTTCTCCAGGGGCTGTAGATGGAGCACGGTCTCAGTGCCTGGAGACCAGTAAATCCCACTTCACCCAGAGCCCTGTAAAAAGGGATGGGGAAGGAATCAGCATGTGGGCTCCTGCCGCCGTACCCGCAATGGGTACCTCAACCTTACAAACACCTCCGACATACAGTGGGGTGAGAAGGGAGCATGCTGGGAGCCCTGTTTATGGGCCCTCTTTTCTTCCATCCGACATAGTCAGCAGCTGCTGCTGACTAAAAACAATGGAGCTATGCGTGCGTGTCTGACCTCCTTGCGCACAAAGCTAAAACTGAGGAATCTGTACTCCTACGGGAGGGTGTATAGCCAGAAGGGGAGGGGCCTTACACTTTTAAGTGTAGTTCTTTGTGCGGCCTCCAGAGGGCAGTAGCTATACACCACTGTCTGGGTCTCCCAATTAGGAGCGAAAAAGAAAAAGTTACGTCTGTCAGAAGAATGGCAAACCCCCCACAAATACCGAAAAGTGTAAAGTCGGCCGGTCGTGAAGGGGTTAATCTTTCCTCGCGCCTGCACATTACAGTACTTTCATCAGCAGGGCAGATGAATGCGCCTGCGCAGGACCGCAATGTCGGCTCGTGTGGATGACGTAGACACATCATCCACACTGTACTGGGAAGAAGGAGGCCGAAGATCGCAGCAGAGAGGATGCGTCAGACCTGAAAGAGGAGGCACCGCACTGGAGAGCTGCGACACCCATTGGACTGGACCCACCCTAGGTGAGTATTATAAAAGTACTTTTTCCGTTTTACAGAGCGGCCTAGGCTCTTATATACAGTATTTTGGAATGCTGTATATAAGAACTCAGTGGTATTGGACACAGCTTGTAGTCCCCAAATCTGGTGACAGATTCCCATTAAAAAATCGGAAGGAACACAAACTTACACAATAAATCACCAACATATTTGTGCTTCTAAGGGCGTGATTTATTACGCCCAGTATCCATGCCAGAAAATCTACATAGGAATGACCACAAGGGACTTAACCTCTTACAGACATTGGACGTACTGGGTACATCGTAGATAATGGCGGTGTAATCATCGTCGGCTGCTGCTGCAGTAAACCGGCACCGATTTCCGCACATATATGCTGATCTGAACAGCAGACATGTGTAGCTTACAAGCAAGGGTGGATCCACGATTCATCCATGCCTTTTAATCTTTTAGACTGCGCTGTCAATTACTGACAGCGCAATGTAAATGGCCATGGCAGGGAAATTTCCTTTCCTCTACGCTATCGGAGTCCCCGTGACGCGATCACGGGAAACCGATGGTTGCCATGGTAGCACAGGGTTATGTCATAACTCATGTCGCTATCATGACTCACATCCTGTTACAGCCGGCTGGTTGTAACAGGACAGCAGCATTTCAGCTGATCAGAGCTCTGCCGCTCTGATCAGCAGAAATGAACAAGCGATCAGACAGCTAATCCTTACCCCTAGGGGGACTATTAAAATAAAAAAAGTTTAAAAAAAAGTTTTAAAGAATTAAAAAAAACAACTAAAAATTTAAATCACTCCCCATTCGCCCCACTAAAAATCAAAGGGTTAAAAAAATAATAAATATACACTCATTTGGTATCACAGAGTTCAGAAATGCCCAGTCTATCAAAATCTAAAATGAATTAATATAATCGGTAGACGGCGTAGCCGTACAAAAAAAATTCCAACCGGCAAAGTTAAGTTTTTTCGTCTTCGCAAATTTTGAGCAAGATGCAATACCAGGGAGTCAAAACGTAGCATCTGCGCAGAAATCGTTCAGCTAAAAATGCAAACAAATAAGCCATCAGTGAGCCCCATATCCCAAAAAATGAGAACACTACAAGTTGCAGAAAATGGCGCTGAAAGTGCTCCAATTTTTTGGACAAACCTTTTTTTAACCCCTTAGATAAAAGTAAACCTAAACATGTTTAGTATCAACGAACTCATACCAACCTGAAGTATCACACCCACCCATCAGTTTTACCATAAAGTGAACACGGTGAATAAAGTACCCCATAAACCATTGTCCAATCACACTTTTTTGTAATTTTTCCGCACGTGGAAATTTTTTGCTGTTTTCCAGTACCATATATGGTAAAACTCATGGTTTCACTTAAAAGACCAATACGTCCCGCAAAAAATAAGCCCTCTTATGGCAAGATTGACGGGAAAAATAAAAAAGTTACGACTCTCGGAAAAAGGGGAGCAAAAAACAAAAACGGAAAAATCGTCCAGGGGTTAGGGGGTTAAAGGTGTGAGTCCGTGAGCACATCAGGGACATTGAGAAAACAAAGACTCTGCATGAGACGGAACACCTAAAATCCCTACCAAAACATTTCCAATTGTACCATAAATCTGACTCAAGCAAATTAATTATAAAGGCCATAGATCAGAGGTTAGAGGTGGTAACCTATTTAAGGCCCTTGCGCAACTTGAGTCACTTTATTTATAGATTGGACACAAGGACTCCTATTGGGCTCAATGAGAGCTTTGGCTGCTTTCTTTAATTGGGTATTTTTATGTGGTGTGAGAATGGGACTGTTTGTGTTAAAATTATTTTTAATAGTTTTTTTATCCATAATTTAGAGGTCTGTGTATGCTAAAACCATACCTGTGGTGGTCTGCAAATTTTGAGGTACTTCACGCGACCCGCTCAGTGACTTAGATGTTGATTTTGATTGGGTCTTTTCCCTGAATGAAGTGCCTATGAGAAAATAAGAAAAAAGATTATTATCTAAGAAAAGTGGAGAAAAACATTGTACAACAATTTAATTATAGTTTGGATACAACTAATATTTAATACATTTACTCAATAATTTAGTTTCTTGCATTTCTTGATTTTGCTTGCCTTATGGCATGTCATTTTTAATTTTGAATATCATATTTCTGTTTACACAACTACATAAACACCATGCACTTTTTTGTTTGTCTATTGATTAGTGATGGACAGACCCGGACTGTAAAATTTAGGATCCGAGCGATTTTAAAAATACCCGAGTACCGGACCCGGGCCTGGAGTTCTCAGGGAACTCCGGATAATGATCCGGAACCTTTGGAAATAAAAAATAAATAAAGGAAAATTAAATAAAATAAGATTAAAGCAGGCGCGTTATAGCAATAGCAGCCCACAGCCACCCAGGATTGTCACATCCATTATATGTGACAATCCTGGCACTTTACCCGGCTCTTCCCGATTGCACTGGTGCGGTGGCAATCAGGCTAATAAGGGGTTAATAACAGCTCACAGCTGCCACTAAGCTCTAGATTAGTAATGGCAGGGTCTATGAAAACCCTACCCCCATTACTAATCTGGAAGTGAAAAGAAATAAACACAAACACAAAATAAGATAAAAACAATACCCTATTTCACTCCTTTATTAACCCCAAAAACACGCAGGTCTGTGGTAATCCACACGAGGGCCCATGACTATTCCAATTTCCTTTCTACACCGCCATCGGAGGCCCCGTAACGCGATTATGGGAAGCCGATGGTTGCCATGGTAGCACAGGGTTATGTGATGACTCCTGTCGCTATCATGACTCACATCCTGTTACAGCCGGCTGGCTTTAACAGGACAGCAGCATTTCAGCTGATCAGAGCTCTGCCGCTCTGATCAGCAGAAATGAACAAGCGATCAGACGGCTAATCCTTACCCCTAGAGAGACTATTAAAATAAAAATAAGTAAAAAAAAAAGTTTTATAGAATTAAAAAAACTACTAAAAGTTTAAATCATTCTCCATTCGCCCCACTAAAAATCAAAGGGTTAAAAAAATATACACTCATTTGGTATCGCAGAGTTCAGAAATGCCCAGTCTATCAAAATATAAAATTAATCAATTAGATCGGTAGATGGCGTAGCCGTAAAAAAAAATCCAACTGGCAAAGTTACGTTTTTTGGTCTTCGCAAATTTTCAGCAAAATGCAATACCAGGGAGTCAAAACGTAGCATCTGCGCAAAAATGGTACAGCTAAAAATGCAAACAAAAAAGCCATCAGTGAGCCCCATATCCCGAAAAATGAGAACACTACAAGTTGCAGAAAATGCCGCAGAAAGTGCTCCAATTTTTTGGACAAACCTTTTTTTAACCCCTTATATAAAAGTAAACCTAGCTTCCGGTTCCGGCGCTGTGATGTGAGGACGCGGGAGACAGAGCTCCGCACATTCCTCAGCCCCACACACCGACTACAGGAGCCCCACGGCCGGGGGAGGAGGCGGAGAAGGCGAGGCGAGGAGCGGGAGGTGACCGTGCATGGAGCGTTACCTCCTCCGGAGCGGTGGCAGACAGCTGGAGCAGGGTGCTGCAGAGAAAGCAGTGCACATGGAGTGCAAAATGGCGGCCGCGGGCCGCGGCGGTGTGCAGGGAGGTGAGCGGGGACGGATGGAGGAGGAGGAGGGGGAGCAGCTGAGAGAGCAGCAAAAAGCTCGGCAACACGTGTAACAGGCAGCCGAGCAGCACGAACAGCAGACAGCCCAGCAACTCCAACAGCAGACAGCCCAGCAACTCCAGCAGCAGACAGCCCAGCAACCCCAGCAGCAGACAGCCCAGCAGCACCAGCAGCAGACAGCCCAGCAGCACCAGCAGCAGACAGCCCAGCAGCACCAGCAGCAGACAGCCCAGCAGCACCAGCAGCAGACAGCCCAGCAGCACCAGCAGCAGACACCCCAGCAGCAGATAGCCCAGCAGCACCAGCAGCAGACAGCCCAGCAGCAGACAGCCCAGCAGCAGACAGCCCAGCAGCACGAGCAGTTCCCAGGCCTGCAAATTGATTATGACCGTCTGGCTGGAGCAGTGGCAGTGCACCTGGCAGACAAGATCAAAGACTCTCTAGAGGCTATGGTGGGGGCAGTGCTAGCACCCTTAAAGGAACAGATCGCACAGCAGGGAGCCAGGATGTCAGAGATGGAGCAAAGAATCTCTGACACAGAGGACGAGGTGGCAGCATTAAAGGGGCAGCTGCAGGAGATGGTGGAGGGATCCCAGGCCATGAGAGACAAACTAGAGGATCTGGAAAACCGCTCCAGAAGAAGCAATTTAAGGCTGGTGGGCTTGCCGGAATCTATAAGTATGCGGCAATTGGACAACATATGTGAAGCAGAGCTCCCCAAGGCGCTAGGTTTAACGCACAAATGCAGGGTGGAAAGAGCGCACAGAGTGGGCCCTGTAAGAGAGCGTCCAGGCACAGGAGGAACAAATGGGAAGGAAGACAGCACGGGAGTGACAAGACCGCGCCAAGTGATAATAAAATACTTGGAATACAAAGACAAAGAAGAGATACTGCGAGCGTTTAGAGGAAGGAGGACCCCACTGTCTCTACAAGGGCATAAGGTGCTGATCTTCGGTGACTACTCGGCGGAGGTTACACGCAAAAGGAAAGCCTTTAGTAAGATTTGTACCGCGCTGTATCGTAAAGGCATAAAATTCCAACTGCTGTATCCTGCAATACTGAGAGTAACAAGACGTGATGGATCCCTTTTTGCGACGAAAGACTTGGGTGAGGCGGAGAGATGGATGGAGAAGATGGAGAATAGAAACCAGACGGAGGACTTCCTGGAGAGGCAACATACTCGGCAAGGAAAAGAGGAGGAGAGCCGGGCATTGGGCCGGAACGACTGGATGGAGGGGAAGGAGATACATGCAGGAAGTCCAAAAGCAAGGAGGTCGCCGTCACGTTGGCCTGGAGGCCAGAAGAGGGGAGCGCCATGAGAGAGGCTGCAGGGAGAAGAATCGATATTTTTGAACTGAACTGAGGGGCCCAAGAGAGAGGGGACTGACGGAATGCAGGGGATGAGAAACATCTACTGTCTATTATTGCATCTTTACTTTCTGCTTCCGCTTCCTACTTCCTCTTCTGCCTCCCCTTCCGCTTCCTGCTTCCCCTTTCACTACCTCTTTCGCTTCCTACTTCCACCTCATACTGCCTCTTCCACTTCTCTTGCACTTCCTTTACCATCCCATCTACCTCTTCCTACTTCTTTTTCCACTTCCTCTTCTAATTCCTACTTCCTCTTCCACTTCCTACTTCCTCTTCCACCTCCTACTTCCACTTCCTCTTCCACTTCCAACTTACTTCCACTTCCTCTTCCACTTCCTACTTTCACCTCCTGTCCCACTTCCTCTTTCACTTCTTACTTCCTTTTCCACTTCTACTACCTCTTTTACTTCCTTTTCCACTTCCTACTTCCTCTTTCATTTCCTCTTCCACTTCCTATTTCCTCTTCCACTTCCTTTTCCACATCCTACTTCCACTTCCTCTTCCACTTCCTACATACTCTTCCACTTCCTTTTCCACTTCCTACTTCCTCTTCCACTTCCTATTTCCTTTTCCACTTCCTCTTCCACTTCCTACTTCCTCTTCCACTTCCTTTTCAACTTCATACTTCCTCTTCCACTTCCTTTTCCACTTCCTACCTCCTCTTCCACTTCCTTTTCCACTTCCTACTTCCTCTTCCACTTCCTACTTCCTTTTCCACTTCCTACTTCTTTTTCCACTTCCTTTTCCACTTCCTACTTCCTCTTCCACTTCCTTTTCCACTTCTTACTTCCTCTTCCTTTTTTTCCCCCCTCTTGTAGGCTTTTCCTTTCTTTTCTCTTCAGTTCCCCTCGCCTTTTCAATCTATATGGACCAAGGTGCCCTGCCCCATGGGGGATGTAGGGGGAGCCTAACATCTATGGGGGACCGGGTTTCTCTCTTTTTAGTATCTACTGATAAATCGCTCTTCTGGTAGCCAGGTTACTTATGCTGATGGGAGGTGAAGTGAAATTGAGACCAGAGGCAACAAATAATAGGTATGGGCAATGAGGGAGGGGTCATTGTATGCTGGCACGGTTATTGACCAGGAAGGCCTTGCTCTGGTGTGTTAGATAACAGAACAATGGGGGACAGGCCATATGTAAATGTTAATTAGGGGGCTGAGAGGGGATTGCGGAGCCAGGAGCATCACAGAAAAAATGGAAGTGACGAGACGATTGATTGTAAAGGGGGGGACAGTTGAGGGGTTGTTAGTTGACCATAGATTTAGGTTGAATACTTGGGTTCATGTAAAGCAACGCTATAAGAACACCGAAAGAAAACTGAGGGCAGTTGGGGGGTAGCCAACAGGTTTATAGTTAATGCCAAGAAGAGGACACAAGGTTGCGCCCAGGCAATACATAGTTGTCAGTACGCAGCGGAGTTAAGGCAGGGAAAAGACCAGGGAAAGACGCCAAGACACACACAAGTGAGAACATATAGCGACACAAATGTCCCGAGATGTTGGGATAATGGTTAAATTAGTCACTTGGAACGTAAAAGGTTTGAAGTCTCCACATAAGCGCATGATGATATTACGACACCTTAAAAGACTGAAGGTAGATATCGCACTACTGCAGGAGACCCACCTGCAAAAAGGGGATTTTTTTCGTATGCAAAAATTATGGGTGGGGGCGGTAGTCGGGTCAGGATCCCAGGGAAGGAAGGCAGGGGTAATGATCTTAATAAACAAACACTTTACTCACGAAATAGTGTCCCAAGACAGTGATGATGGTGGGAGGTACATACATATCAAATTAACTAGCCCGCAGGGAGAGTTTAGTATACAAAATATATACGCCCCTAATACCGAACAAAAAGCCTTCTTTGACTTTATCACCAACAAATTGGGAGTGGATGTAGACCCAAATAAGATAGTGGGGGGAGATTTTAATGCAGTAGTTTCGATAAAAGGAGGATAGGAGGTGTGGAGACACGGGGCTCAGTGGGTGCTCTCGTCCACTAAAACCCGCCGCCTTTAGAAAGACAGCGTGGCTCAGGGCTCATCCCAACTGAACGCCGGCCTCCTTAACCGTGGGCGTAACACTACTCAGACAACACAGGGTGAGGGAACCACAATAATTAGACTTTATTGGATCCCCAAACAATTAACGGCACATATCACATAACCAGCAAAACACACAAATGTAACAGACAACAGAGTCTCACCCTTCCGCTGGCTCACCAGGGATTTAGAATGTCCATGCCTCACAGGTTCCAAGCTGTCTGAGGTCTGCAAAGTCTGTAACAGGTGACTGAACTGTCCCAACCTGAGTGTCCTCCTTAGGTAGTCCTGGTTTGATGTTAAAATCCTGGCAGCCGGAGTCGAAATCCCTAGGCTGTGGATATGGTCTCCAACCGGGTCCGGAGTCCCTAGATTGAAGCCATAAGATATCCTGATCCTCTAGTCAGCTCCAAAGAGCTTAGACTGGATCCATCAGCATCCATCAACAACCCCTGGTGGCTTAAAGAAGTCCTTTTTATAGCCACAACCTTCCACTTGGATACACTGCGTCCTCATCGATTGGTTGGACAAGATTGCTTCTCCCATTGGAGGAATTTCAAGCTGCATGGACAATGTTCATTTAAATGATGTTCATAGAAAGACTGAGGGTGTACATGTAAACTGGGAGTCACCGACTAGACAATGGCTACTAAGATAATTACATTATCAATACACAACTACAATACAATGGTTACTGGAAATGTCTGGAGAACAATACGTCTAGCTTTCAGTGGCCAACACAATTACATTGAGTCAACAAGAGTCTTGTAAAAACAATGAGGGACTTCTCCCCCATCTATAGACAATCTATCATGCTGTCTGGCTGGATTTTAAGAAACTTTAACCCATGAGAGTCCATGTCGTCACATTCCTCCCCCTTCTTAATATTAGCCAGACATGATAGGCTTCCGATCATCCTTCTCCTCTTGACGGCATTGTCCTTTTTAATGGTGAGGTCAGCAACAGAGGCTTGCATCTATACACCTCCCCCTGATTACCTCCCCCAAGTTGAGCAGCCATATTGTGGGGTCCATGAGTTGGGCCTGCACAAATCTCCCACTATCAATCCTCCCCCAGTCAAAAGCCACAGTGTGGTTAGGCTTACTCACGGTTCTTGGCTCAGAAGTCGATGATGGAGACCGGGAATGCAAACCATCCCTGGAAAAGATGTTAGAAAGATCCACATCAGGGTCCTGCTTGGCTTGGAGGTGGGTGATGGCTTCTTCAAACTGACTGGATAGTCCTTGTACTAGGTCATTCTCCAAAATGACTGGTGTGAGGAGGTAATTCACAAGCCCCACTTTCACTTCCCTTTGAGTGGTATCCGAAACAGGCTTGGTGGGGCCATCTATGAACCCCACTTCAACTTCTTCCTGGCTAGTCCCCGAAACAAAAGTGTGTGGACGGTGTCCATAAGCTCCACATCAGCCTTGCTCTGGTCAGTCTCCACAATGTCAGGAATGGGGAGGCTGTTCACAATCCCCACATCGATCACTTCCTGGATGGTCCCCAAAATACCAGGTGTGGGGAGGCTATCCACAAGCTCCACCTTGACCTCTCCCTGGTCGGTTTTTAGGTCCAACTGCACACATGCCAGAGGGACGTCTGAGCGCTGGCCCTCAGCCAGGGAGATGGGTAATTGGGAATCTGGTACAGGGTCTTCTGGAGAAACAATAACTGGGCTTACCAGAGTGATGGAAGATCCAATGTCTCGAAGTCCCTGAGCCTGTATATCACCGACCTTGACCGTCTGGATGTGGGGATGGAGGTTGGCTGGTGTACGGTGTCCGGCCTGCCGTAGGGTGTGGACTGGATAAACCACTTCCTCAACTATTGGTGTTTCTTGGGAGTAGCATTCCTCAGGTCTCGTTAGTTCATCTCGGCATATGTTGACTGGTTGGAGTGGCAGACGGGCTCCAAGCATGCGGCCTTGGTTTTGGAGACAATCTTTATCTAGATGTCCATTGCGCCCACATGTATAACAGCGCCATAGATTGGGCGAGTCACAGGCCCTGTTTGTAGTCCTTTGTTTTGGCGCAGCTTCTGCTGGGTAGCGGGACCATCCTTCTCGACCGGATGGTGTTAGCAGTACTGCAGCTGGAATCCCATAAACATATTCCAGAACATAAGCCCTCTCTTCTCTTGAGGATCTAGGCCCCAATGCATCCAACAATGCTGTGGCTTGGGCCATTTTGGACAAAGTTGATTCCCAATTGTCACTAGATCCATGATGTGGCACATAGTCTACATCCTCTGGGTCAATATCGGCGGGATCCTCATCGTCCTCTGAATCATTCTGGGCATCCCAACGCTCCAGCAGACAATCTCTCGCCTCCGGCACAGATCCTGCAACATCCATTTACTGCAGCGGTCGTAACTCCTCTCTTGTCCTTGTCCCATGGCTGAGCTGGTGGGGTTGGACATGGCAGCGTCCGAAACCTGAATGCCTCCCCTATGGCCTGCTGGGTATGCTTATGTGCCTCCCTGGTTGTTGAGCCCTGGACGGTGTCCGAAAACACCAGTCCACTGCAGCTCCCCTGGGTAAACCAGGCTGAGTAGTATCCCACCGCTGCCACCAATTGTGGAGACACGGGGCTCAGTGGGTGCTCTCGTCCACTAAAACCCGCCGCCTTTAGAAAGACAGCGTGGCTCAGGGCTCATCCCAACTGAACGCCGGCCTCCTTAACCGTGCGCGTAACACTACTCAGACAACACAGGGTGAGGGAACCACAATAATTAGACTTTATTGGATCCCCAAACAATTAACGGCACATATCACATAACCAGCAAAACACACAAATGTAACAGGCAACAGAGTCTCACCCTTCCGCTGGCTCACCAGGGATTTAGAATGTCCATGCCTCACAGGTTCCAAGCTGTCTGAGGTCTGCAAAGTCTGTAACAGGTGACTGAACTGTCCCAACCTGAGTGTCCTCCTTAGGTAGTCCTGGTTCGATGTTAAAATCCTGGCAGCCGGAGTCGAAATCCCTAGGCTGTGGATATGGTCTCCAACCGGGTCCGGAGTCCCTAGATTGAAGCCATAAGATACCTGATCCTCTAGTCAGCTCCAAAGAGCTTAGACTGGATCCATCAGCATCCATCAACAACCCCTGGTGGCTTAAAGAAGTCCTTTTTATAGCCACAACCTTCCACTTGGATACACTGCGTCCTCATCGATTGGTTGGACAAGATTGCTTCTCCCATTGGAGGAATTTCAAGCTGCATGGACAATGTTCATTTAAATGATGTGCATAGAAAGACTGAGGGTGTACATGTAAACTGGGAGTCACCGACTAGACAATGGCTACTAAGATAATTACATTATCAATACACAACTACAATACAATGGTTACTGGAAATGTCTGGAGAACAATACGTCTAGCTTTCAGTGGCCAACACAATTACATTGAGTCAACAAGAGTCTTGTAAAAACAACGAGGGACTTCTCCCCCATCTATAGACAATCTATCATGCTGTCTGGCTGGATTTTAAGAAACTTTAACCCATGAGAGTCCATGTCGTCACATTCCTCCCCCTTCTTAATATTAGCCAGACATGATAGGCTTCCGATCATCCTTCTCCTCTTGACGGCATTGTCCTTTTTAATGGTGAGGTCAGCAACAGAGGCTTGCATCTATACACCTCCCCCTGATTACCTCCCCCAAGTTGAGCAGCCATATTGTGGGGTCCATGAGTTGGGCCTGCACAAATCTCCCACTATCAATCCTCCCCCAGTCAAAAGCCACAGTGTGGTTAGGCTTACTCACGGTTCTTGGCTCAGAAGTCGATGATGGAGACCGGGAATGCAAACCATCCCTGGAAAAGATGTTAGAAAGATCCACATCAGGGTCCTGCTTGGCTTGGAGGTGGGTGATGGCTTCTTCAAACTGACTGGATAGTCCTTGTACTAGGTCATTCTCCAAAATGACTGGTGTGAGGAGGTAATTCACAAGCCCCACTTTCACTTCCCTTTGAGTGGTATCCGAAACAGGCTTGGTGGGGCCATCTATGAACCCCACTTCAACTTCCTCCTGGCTAGTCCCCGAAACAACAGGTGTGTGGACGGTGTCCATAAGCTCCACATCAGCCTTGCTCTGGTCAGTCTCCACAATGTCAGGAATGGGGAGGCTGTTCACAATCCCCACATCGATCACTTCCTGGATGGTCCCCAAAATACCAGGTGTGGGGAGGCTATCCACAAGCTCCACCTCGACCTCTCCCTGGTCGGTTTTTAGGTCCAACTGCACACATGCCAGAGGGACGTCTGAGCGCTGGCCCTCAGCCAGGGAGATGGGTAATTGGGAATCTGGTACAGGGTCTTCTGGAGAAACAATAACTGGGCTTACCAGAGTGATGGAAGATCCAATGTCTCGAAGTCCCTGAGCCTGTATATCACCGACCTTGACCGTCTGGATGTGGGGATGGAGGTTGGCTGGTGTACGGTGTCCGGCCTGCCGTAGGGTGTGGACTGGATAAACCACTTCCTCAACTATTGGTGTTTCTTGGGAGTAGCATTCCTCAGGTCTCGTTAGTTCATCTCGGCATATGTTGACTGGTTGGAGTGGCAGACGGGCTCCAAGCATGCGGCCTTGGTTTTGGAGACAATCTTTATCTAGATGTCCATTGCGCCCACATGTATAACAGCGCCATAGATTGGGCGAGTCACAGGCCCTGTTTGTAGTCCTTTGTTTTGGCGCAGCTTCTGCTGGGTAGCGGGACCATCCTTCTCGACCGGCTGGTGTTAGCAGTACTGCAGCTGGAATCCCATAAACATATTCCAGAACATAAGCCCTCTCTTCTCTTGAGGATCTAGGCCCCAATGCATCCAACAACGCTGTGGCTTGGGCCATTTTGGACAAAGTTGATTCCCAATTGTCACTAGATCCATGATGTGGCACATAGTCTACATCCTCTGGGTCAATATCGGCGGGATCCTCATCGTCCTCTGAATCATTCTGGGCATCCCAACGCTCCAGCAGACAATCTCTCGCCTCCGGCACAGATCCTGCAACATCCATTTACTGCAGCGGTCGTAACTCCTCTCTTGTCCTTGTCCCATGGCTGAGCTGGTGGGGTTGGACATGGCAGCGTCCGAAACCTGAATGCCTCCCCTATGGCCTGCTGGGTATGCTTATGTGCCTCCCTGGTTGTTGAGCCCTGGACGGTGTCCGAAAACACCAGTCCACTGCAGCTCCCCTGGGTAAACCAGGCTGAGTAGTATCCCACCGCTGCCACCAATTGTGGAGACACGGGGCTCAGTGGGTGCTCTCGTCCACTAAAACCCGCCGCCTTTAGAAAGACAGCGTGGCTCAGGGCTCATCCCAACTGAACGCCGGCCTCCTTAACCGTGCGCGTAACACTACTCAGACAACACAGGGTGAGGGAACCACAATAATTAGACTTTATTGGATCCCCAAACAATTAACGGCACATATCACATAACCAGCAAAACACACAAATGTAACAGGCAACAGAGTCTCACCCTTCCGCTGGCTCACCAGGGATTTAGAATGTCCATACCTCACAGGTTCCAAGCTGTCTGAGGTCTGCAAAGTCTGTAACAGGTGACTGAACTGTCCCAACCTGAGTGTCCTCCTTAGGTAGTCCTGGTTTGATGTTAAAATCCTGGCAGCCGGAGTCGAAATCCCTAGGCTGTGGATATGGTCTCCAACCGGGTCCGGAGTCCCTAGATTGAAGCCATAAGATATCCTGATCCTCTAGTCAGCTCCAAAGAGCTTAGACTGGATCCATCAGCATCCATCAACAACCCCTGGTGGCTTAAAGAAGTCCTTTTTATAGCCACAACCTTCCACTTGGATACACTGCGTCCTCATCGATTGGTTGGACAAGATTGCTTCTCCCATTGGAGGAATATCAAGCTGCATGGACAATGTTCATTTAAATGATGTGCATAGAAAGACTGAGGGTGTACATGTAAACTGGGAGTCACCGACTAGACAATGGCTACTAAGATAATTACATTATCAATACACAACTACAATACAATGGTTACTGGAAATGTCTGGAGAACAATACGTCTAGCTTTCAGTGGCCAACACAATTACATTGAGTCAACAAGAGTCTTGTAAAAACAATGAGGGACTTCTCCCCCATCTATAGACAATCTATCATGCTGTCTGGCTGGATTTTAAGAAACTTTAACCCATGAGAGTCCATGTCGTCACATTCCTCCCCCTTCTTAATATTAGCCAGACATGATAGGCTTCCGATCATCCTTCTCCTCTTGACGGCATTGTCCTTTTTAATGGTGAGGTCAGCAACAGAGGCTTGCATCTATACACCTCCCCCTGATTACCTCCCCCAAGTTGAGCAGCCATATTGTGGGGTCCATGAGTTGGGCCTGCACAAATCTCCCACTATCAATCCTCCCCCAGTCAAAAGCCACAGTGTGGTTAGGCTTACTCACGGTTCTTGGCTCAGAAGTCGATGATGGAGACCGGGAATGCAAACCATCCCTGGAAAAGATGTTAGAAAGATCCACATCAGGGTCCTGCTTGGCTTGGAGGTGGGTGATGGCTTCTTCAAACTGACTGGATAGTCCTTGTACTAGGTCATTCTCCAAAATGACTGGTGTGAGGAGGTAATTCACAAGCCCCACTTTCACTTCCCTTTGAGTGGTATCCGAAACAGGCTTGGTGGGGCCATCTATGAACCCCACTTCAACTTCCTCCTGGCTAGTCCCCGAAACAACAGGTGTGTGGACGGTGTCCATAAGCTCCACATCAGCCTTGCTCTGGTCAGTCTCCACAATGTCAGGAATGGGGAGGCTGTTCACAATCCCCACATCGATCACTTCCTGGATGGTCCCCAAAATACCAGGTGTGGGGAGGCTATCCACAAGCTCCACCTCGACCTCTCCCTGGTCGGTTTTTAGGTCCAACTGCACACATGCCAGAGGGACGTCTGAGCGCTGGCCCTCAGCCAGGGAGATGGGTAATTGGGAATCTGGTACAGGGTCTTCTGGAGAAACAATAACTGGGCTTACCAGAGTGATGGAAGATCCAATGTCTCGAAGTCCCTGAGCCTGTATATCACCGACCTTGACCGTCTGGATGTGGGGATGGAGGTTGGCTGGTGTACGGTGTCCGGCCTGCCGTAGGGTGTGGACTGGATAAACCACTTCCTCAACTATTGGTGTTTCTTGGGAGTAGCATTCCTCAGGTCTCGTTAGTTCATCTCGGCATATGTTGACTGGTTGGAGTGGCAGACGGGCTCCAAGCATGCGGCCTTGGTTTTGGAGACAATCTTTATCTAGATGTCCATTGCGCCCACATGTATAACAGCGCCATAGATTGGGCGAGTCACAGGCCCTGTTTGTAGTCCTTTGTTTTGGCGCAGCTTCTGCTGGGTAGCGGGACCATCCTTCTCGACCGGCTGGTGTTAGCAGTACTGCAGCTGGAATCCCATAAACATATTCCAGAACATAAGCCCTCTCTTCTCTTGAGGATCTAGGCCCCAATGCATCCAACAACGCTGTGGCTTGGGCCATTTTGGACAAAGTTGATTCCCAATTGTCACTAGATCCATGATGTGGCACATAGTCTACATCCTCTGGGTCAATATCGGCGGGATCCTCATCGTCCTCTGAATCATTCTGGGCATCCCAACGCTCCAGCAGACAATCTCTCGCCTCCGGCACAGATCCTGCAACATCCATTTACTGCAGCGGTCGTAACTCCTCTCTTGTCCTTGTCCCATGGCTGAGCTGGTGGGGTTGGACATGGCAGCGTCCGAAACCTGAATGCCTCCCCTATGGCCTGCTGGGTATGCTTATGTGCCTCCCTGGTTGTTGAGCCCTGGACGGTGTCCGAAAACACCAGTCCACTGCAGCTCCCCTGGGTAAACCAGGCTGAGTAGTATCCCACCGCTGCCACCAATTGTGGAGACACGGGGCTCAGTGGGTGCTCTCGTCCACTAAAACCCGCCGCCTTTAGAAAGACAGCGTGGCTCAGGGCTCATCCCAACTGAACGCCGGCCTCCTTAACCGTGCGCGTAACACTACTCAGACAACACAGGGTGAGGGAACCACAATAATTAGACTTTATTGGATCCCCAAACAATTAACGGCACATATCACATAACCAGCAAAACACACAAATGTAACAGGCAACAGAGTCTCACCCTTCCGCTGGCTCACCAGGGATTTAGAATGTCCATGCCTCACAGGTTCCAAGCTGTCTGAGGTCTGCAAAGTCTGTAACAGGTGACTGAACTGTCCCAACCTGAGTGTCCTCCTTAGGTAGTCCTGGTTTGATGTTAAAATCCTGGCAGCCGGAGTCGAAATCCCTAGGCTGTGGATATGGTCTCCAACCGGGTCCGGAGTCCCTAGATTGAAGCCATAAGATATCCTGATCCTCTAGTCAGCTCCAAAGAGCTTAGACTGGATCCATCAGCATCCATCAACAACCCCTGGTGGCTTAAAGAAGTCCTTTTTATAGCCACAACCTTCCACTTGGATACACTGCGTCCTCATCGATTGGTTGGACAAGATTGCTTCTCCCATTGGAGGAATTTCAAGCTGCATGGACAATGTTCATTTAAATGATGTGCATAGAAAGACTGAGGGTGTACATGTAAACTGGGAGTCACCGACTAGACAATGGCTACTAAGATAATTACATTATCAATACACAACTACAATACAATGGTTACTGGAAATGTCTGGAGAACAATACGTCTAGCTTTCAGTGGCCAACACAATTACATTGAGTCAACAAGAGTCTTGTAAAAACAACGAGGGACTTCTCCCCCATCTATAGACAATCTATCATGCTGTCTGGCTGGATTTTAAGAAACTTTAACCCATGAGAGTCCATGTCGTCACATTCCTCCCCCTTCTTAATATTAGCCAGACATGATAGGCTTCCGATCATCCTTCTCCTCTTGACGGCATTGTCCTTTTTAATGGTGAGGTCAGCAACAGAGGCTTGCATCTATACACCTCCCCCTGATTACCTCCCCCAAGTTGAGCAGCCATATTGTGGGGTCCATGAGTTGGGCCTGCACAAATCTCCCACTATCAATCCTCCCCCAGTCAAAAGCCACAGTGTGGTTAGGCTTACTCACGGTTCTTGGCTCAGAAGTCGATGATGGAGACCGGGAATGCAAACCATCCCTGGAAAAGATGTTAGAAAGATCCACATCAGGGTCCTGCTTGGCTTGGAGGTGGGTGATGGCTTCTTCAAACTGACTGGATAGTCCTTGTACTAGGTCATTCTCCAAAATGACTGGTGTGAGGAGGTAATTCACAAGCCCCACTTTCACTTCCCTTTGAGTGGTATCCGAAACAGGCTTGGTGGGGCCATCTATGAACCCCACTTCAACTTCCTCCTGGCTAGTCCCCGAAACAACAGGTGTGTGGACGGTGTCCATAAGCTCCACATCAGCCTTGCTCTGGTCAGTCTCCACAATGTCAGGAATGGGGAGGCTGTTCACAATCCCCACATCGATCACTTCCTGGATGGTCCCCAAAATACCAGGTGTGGGGAGGCTATCCACAAGCTCCACCTCGACCTCTCCCTGGTCGGTTTTTAGGTCCAACTGCACACATGCCAGAGGGACGTCTGAGCGCTGGCCCTCAGCCAGGGAGATGGGTAATTGGGAATCTGGTACAGGGTCTTCTGGAGAAACAATAACTGGGCTTACCAGAGTGATGGAAGATCCAATGTCTCGAAGTCCCTGAGCCTGTATATCACCGACCTTGACCGTCTGGATGTGGGGATGGAGGTTGGCTGGTGTACGGTGTCCGGCCTGCCGTAGGGTGTGGACTGGATAAACCACTTCCTCAACTATTGGTGTTTCTTGGGAGTAGCATTCCTCAGGTCTCGTTAGTTCATCTCGGCATATGTTGACTGGTTGGAGTGGCAGACGGGCTCCAAGCATGCGGCCTTGGTTTTGGAGACAATCTTTATCTAGATGTCCATTGCGCCCACATGTATAACAGCGCCATAGATTGGGCGAGTCACAGGCCCTGTTTGTAGTCCTTTGTTTTGGCGCAGCTTCTGCTGGGTAGCGGGACCATCCTTCTCGACCGGCTGGTGTTAGCAGTACTGCAGCTGGAATCCCATAAACATATTCCAGAACATAAGCCCTCTCTTCTCTTGAGGATCTAGGCCCCAATGCATCCAACAACGCTGTGGCTTGGGCCATTTTGGACAAAGTTGATTCCCAATTGTCACTAGATCCATGATGTGGCACATAGTCTACATCCTCTGGGTCAATATCGGCGGGATCCTCATCGTCCTCTGAATCATTCTGGGCATCCCAACGCTCCAGCAGACAATCTCTCGCCTCCGGCACAGATCCTGCAACATCCATTTACTGCAGCGGTCGTAACTCCTCTCTTGTCCTTGTCCCATGGCTGAGCTGGTGGGGTTGGACATGGCAGCGTCCGAAACCTGAATGCCTCCCCTATGGCCTGCTGGGTATGCTTATGTGCCTCCCTGGTTGTTGAGCCCTGGACGGTGTCCGAAAACACCAGTCCACTGCAGCTCCCCTGGGTAAACCAGGCTGAGTAGTATCCCACCGCTGCCACCAATTGTGGAGACACGGGGCTCAGTGGGTGCTCTCGTCCACTAAAACCCGCCGCCTTTAGAAAGACAGCGTGGCTCAGGGCTCATCCCAACTGAACGCCGGCCTCCTTAACCGTGCGCGTAACACTACTCAGACAACACAGGGTGAGGGAACCACAATAATTAGACTTTATTGGATCCCCAAACAATTAACGGCACATATCACATAACCAGCAAAACACACAAATGTAACAGGCAACAGAGTCTCACCCTTCCGCTGGCTCACCAGGGATTTAGAATGTCCATGCCTCACAGGTTCCAAGCTGTCTGAGGTCTGCAAAGTCTGTAACAGGTGACTGAACTATCCCAACCTGAGTGTCCTCCTTAGGTAGTCCTGGTTTGATGTTAAAATCCTGGCAGCCGGAGTCGAAATCCCTAGGCTGTGGATATGGTCTCCAACCGGGTCCGGAGTCCCTAGATTGAAGCCATAAGATATCCTGATCCTCTAGTCAGCTCCAAAGAGCTTAGACTGGATCCATCAGCATCCATCAACAACCCCTGGTGGCTTAAAGAAGTCCTTTTTATAGCCACAACCTTCCACTTGGATACACTGCGTCCTCATCGATTGGTTGGACAAGATTGCTTCTCCCATTGGAGGAATATCAAGCTGCATGGACAATGTTCATTTAAATGATGTGCATAGAAAGACTGAGGGTGTACATGTAAACTGGGAGTCACCGACTAGACAATGGCTACTAAGATAATTACATTATCAATACACAACTACAATACAATGGTTACTGGAAATGTCTGGAGAACAATACGTCTAGCTTTCAGTGGCCAACACAATTACATTGAGTCAACAAGAGTCTTGTAAAAACAATGAGGGACTTCTCCCCCATCTATAGACAATCTATCATGCTGTCTGGCTGGATTTTAAGAAACTTTAACCCATGAGAGTCCATGTCGTCACATTCCTCCCCCTTCTTAATATTAGCCAGACATGATAGGCTTCCGATCATCCTTCTCCTCTTGACGGCATTGTCCTTTTTAATGGTGAGGTCAGCAACAGAGGCTTGCATCTATACACCTCCCCCTGATTACCTCCCCCAAGTTGAGCAGCCATATTGTGGGGTCCATGAGTTGGGCCTGCACAAATCTCCCACTATCAATCCTCCCCCAGTCAAAAGCCACAGTGTGGTTAGGCTTACTCACGGTTCTTGGCTCAGAAGTCGATGATGGAGACCGGGAATGCAAACCATCCCTGGAAAAGATGTTAGAAAGATCCACATCAGGGTCCTGCTTGGCTTGGAGGTGGGTGATGGCTTCTTCAAACTGACTGGATAGTCCTTGTACTAGGTCATTCTCCAAAATGACTGGTGTGAGGAGGTAATTCACAAGCCCCACTTTCACTTCCCTTTGAGTGGTATCCGAAACAGGCTTGGTGGGGCCATCTATGAACCCCACTTCAACTTCCTCCTGGCTAGTCCCCGAAACAACAGGTGTGTGGACGGTGTCCATAAGCTCCACATCAGCCTTGCTCTGGTCAGTCTCCACAATGTCAGGAATGGGGAGGCTGTTCACAATCCCCACATCGATCACTTCCTGGATGGTCCCCAAAATACCAGGTGTGGGGAGGCTATCCACAAGCTCCACCTCGACCTCTCCCTGGTCGGTTTTTAGGTCCAACTGCACACATGCCAGAGGGACGTCTGAGCGCTGGCTCTCAGCCAGGGAGATGGGTAAATGGGAATCTGGTACAGGGTCTTCTGGAGAAACAATAACTGGGCTTACCAGAGTGATGGAAGATCCAATGTCTCGAAGTCCCTGAGCCTGTATATCACCGACCTTGACCGTCTGGATGTGGGGATGGAGGTTGGCTGGTGTACGGTGTCCGGCCTGCCGTAGGGTGTGGACTGGATAAACCACTTCCTCAACTATTGGTGTTTCTTGGGAGTAGCATTCCTAAGGTCTCGTTAGTTCATCTCGGCATATGTTGACTGGTTGGAGTGGGAGACGGGCTCCAAGCATGCGGCCTTGGTTTTGGAGACAATCTTTATCTAGATGTCCATTGCGCCCACATGTATAACAGCGCCATAGATTGGGCGAGTCACAGGCCCTGTTTGTAGTCCTTTGTTTTGGCGCAGCTTCTGCTGGGTAGCGGGACCATCCTTCTCGACCGGCTGGTGTTAGCAGTACTGCAGCTGGAATCCCATAAACATATTCCAGAACATAAGCCCTCTCTTCTCTTGAGGATCTAGGCCCCAATGCATCCAACAACGCTGTGGCTTGGGCCATTTTGGACAAAGTTGATTCCCAATTGTCACTAGATCCATGATGTGGCACATAGTCTACATCCTCTGGGTCAATATCGGCGGGATCCTCATCGTCCTCTGAATCATTCTGGGCATCCCAACGCTCCAGCAGACAATCTCTCGCCTCCGGCACAGATCCTGCAACATCCATTTACTGCAGCGGTCGTAACTCCTCTCTTGTCCTTGTCCCATGGCTGAGCTGGTGGGGTTGGACATGGCAGCGTCCGAAACCTGAATGCCTCCCCTATGGCCTGCTGGGTATGCTTATGTGCCTCCCTGGTTGTTGAGCCCTGGACGGTGTCCGAAAACACCAGTCCACTGCAGCTCCCCTGGGTAAACCAGGCTGAGTAGTATCCCACCGCTGCCACCAATTGTGGAGACACGGGGCTCAGTGGGTGCTCTCGTCCACTAAAACCCACCGCCTTTAGAAAGACAGCGTGGCTCAGGGCTCATCCCAACTGAACGCCGGCCTCCTTAACCGTGCGCGTAACACTACTCAGACAACACAGGGTGAGGGAACCACAATAATTAGACTTTATTGGATCCCCAAACAATTAACGGCACATATCACATAACCAGCAAAACACACAAATGTAACAGGCAACAGAGTCTCACCCTTCCGCTAGCTCACCAGGGATTTAGAATGTCCATGCCTCACAGGTTCCAAGCTGTCTGAGGTCTGCAAAGTCTGTAACAGGTGACTGAACTGTCCCAACCTGAGTGTCCTCCTTAGGTAGTCCTGGTTTGATGTTAAAATCCTGGCAGCCGGAGTCGAAATCCCTAGGCTGTGGATATGGTCTCCAACCGGGTCCGGAGTCCCTAGATTGAAGCCATAAGATATCCTGATCCTCTAGTCAGCTCCAAAGAGCTTAGACTGGATCCATCAGCATCCATCAACAACCCCTGGTGGCTTAAAGAAGTCCTTTTTATAGCCACAACCTTCCACTTGGATACACTGCGTCCTCATCGATTGGTTGGACAAGATTGCTTCTCCCATTGGAGGAATTTCAAGCTGCATGGACAATGTTCATTTAAATGATGTGCATAGAAAGACTGAGGGTGTACATGTAAACTGGGAGTCACCGACTAGACAATGGCTACTAAGATAATTACATTATCAATACACAACTACAATACAATGGTTACTGGAAATGTCTGGAGAACAATACGTCTAGCTTTCAGTGGCCAACACAATTACATTGAGTCAACAAGAGTCTTGTAAAAACAATGAGGGACTTCTCCCCCATCTATAGACAATCTATCATGCTGTCTGGCTGGATTTTAAGAAACTTTAACCCATGAGAGTCCATGTCGTCACATTCCTCCCCCTTCTTAATATTAGCCAGACATGATAGGCTTCCGATCATCCTTCTCCTCTTGACGGCATTGTCCTTTTTAATGGTGAGGTCAGCAACAGAGGCTTGCATCTATACACCTCCCCCTGATTACCTCCCCCAAGTTGAGCAGCCATATTGTGGGGTCCATGAGTTGGGCCTGCACAAATCTCCCACTATCAATCCTCCCCCAGTCAAAAGCCACAGTGTGGTTAGGCTTACTCACGGTTCTTGGCTCAGAAGTCGATGATGGAGACCGGGAATGCAAACTATCCCTGGAAAAGATGTTAGAAAGATCCACATCAGGGTCCTGCTTGGCTTGGAGGTGGGTGATGGCTTCTTCAAACTGACTGGATAGTCCTTGTACTAGGTCATTCTCCAAAATGACTGGTGTGAGGAGGTAATTCACAAGCCCCACTTTCACTTCCCTTTGAGTGGTATCCGAAACAGGCTTGGTGGGGCCATCTATGAACCCCACTTCAACTTCCTCCTGGCTAGTCCCCGAAACAACAGGTGTGTGGACGGTGTCCATAAGCTCCACATCAGCCTTGCTCTGGTCAGTCTCCACAATGTCAGGAATGGGGAGGCTGTTCACAATCCCCACATCGATCACTTCCTGGATGGTCCCCAAAATACCAGGTGTGGGGAGGCTATCCACAAGCTCCACCTCGACCTCTCCCTGGTCGGTTTTTAGGTCCAACTGCACACATGCCAGAGGGACGTCTGAGCGCTGGCCCTCAGCCAGGGAGATGGGTAATTGGGAATCTGGTACAGGGTCTTCTGGAGAAACAATAACTGGGCTTACCAGAGTGATGGAAGATCCAATGTCTCGAAGTCCCTGAGCCTGTATATCACCGACCTTGACCGTCTGGATGTGGGGATGGAGGTTGGCTGGTGTACGGTGTCCGGCCTGCCGTAGGGTGTGGACTGGATAAACCACTTCCTCAACTATTGGTGTTTCTTGGGAGTAGCATTCCTCAGGTCTCGTTAGTTCATCTCGGCATATGTTGACTGGTTGGAGTGGCAGACGGGCTCCAAGCATGCGGCCTTGGTTTTGGAGACAATCTTTATCTAGATGTCCATTGCGCCCACATGTATAACAGCGCCATAGATTGGGCGAGTCACAGGCCCTGTTTGTAGTCCTTTGTTTTGGCGCAGCTTCTGCTGGGTAGCGGGACCATCCTTCTCGACCGGCTGGTGTTAGCAGTACTGCAGCTGGAATCCCATAAACATATTCCAGAACATAAGCCCTCTCTTCTCTTGAGGATCTAGGCCCCAATGCATCCAACAACGCTGTGGCTTGGGCCATTTTGGACAAAGTTGATTCCCAATTGTCACTAGATCCATGATGTGGCACATAGTCTACATCCTCTGGGTCAATATCGGCGGGATCCTCATCGTCCTCTGAATCATTCTGGGCATCCCAACGCTCCAGCAGACAATCTCTCGCCTCCGGCACAGATCCTGCAACATCCATTTACTGCAGCGGTCGTAACTCCTCTCTTGTCCTTGTCCCATGGCTGAGCTGGTGGGGTTGGACATGGCAGCGTCCGAAACCTGAATGCCTCCCCTATGGCCTGCTGGGTATGCTTATGTGCCTCCCTGGTTGTTGAGCCCTGGACGGTGTCCGAAAACACCAGTCCACTGCAGCTCCCCTGGGTAAACCAGGCTGAGTAGTATCCCACCGCTGCCACCAATTGTGGAGACACGGGGCTCAGTGGGTGCTCTCGTCCACTAAAACCCGCCGCCTTTAGAAAGACAGCGTGGCTCAGGGCTCATCCCAACTGAACGCCGGCCTCCTTAACCGTGCGCGTAACACTACTCAGACAACACAGGGTGAGGGAACCACAATAATTAGACTTTATTGGATCCCCAAACAATTAACGGCACATATCACATAACCAGCAAAACACACAAATGTAACAGGCAACAGAGTCTCACCCTTCCGCTGGCTCACCAGGGATTTAGAATGTCCATGCCTCACAGGTTCCAAGCTGTCTGAGGTCTGCAAAGTCTGTAACAGGTGACTGAACTGTCCCAACCTGAGTGTCCTCCTTAGGTAGTCCTGGTTTGATGTTAAAATCCTGGCAGCCGGAGTCGAAATCCCTAGGCTGTGGATATGGTCTCCAACCGGGTCCGGAGTCCCTAGATTGAAGCCATAAGATATCCTGATCCTCTAGTCAGCTCCAAAGAGCTTAGACTGGATCCATCAGCATCCATCAACAACCCCTGGTGGCTTAAAGAAGTCCTTTTTATAGCCACAACCTTCCACTTGGATACACTGCGTCCTCATCGATTGGTTGGACAAGATTGCTTCTCCCATTGGAGGAATTTCAAGCTGCATGGACAATGTTCATTTAAATGATGTGCATAGAAAGACTGAGGGTGTACATGTAAACTGGGAGTCACCGACTAGACAATGGCTACTAAGATAATTACATTATCAATACACAACTACAATACAATGGTTACTGGAAATGTCTGGAGAACAATACGTCTAGCTTTCAGTGGCCAACACAATTACATTGAGTCAACAAGAGTCTTGTAAAAACAACGAGGGACTTCTCCCCCATCTATAGACAATCTATCATGCTGTCTGGCTGGATTTTAAGAAACTTTAACCCATGAGAGTCCATGTCGTCACATTCCTCCCCCTTCTTAATATTAGCCAGACATGATAGGCTTCCGATCATCCTTCTCCTCTTGACGGCATTGTCCTTTTTAATGGTGAGGTCAGCAACAGAGGCTTGCATCTATACACCTCCCCCTGATTACCTCCCCCAAGTTGAGCAGCCATATTGTGGGGTCCATGAGTTGGGCCTGCACAAATCTCCCACTATCAATCCTCCCCCAGTCAAAAGCCACAGTGTGGTTAGGCTTACTCACGGTTCTTGGCTCAGAAGTCGATGATGGAGACCGGGAATGCAAACCATCCCTGGAAAAGATGTTAGAAAGATCCACATCAGGGTCCTGCTTGGCTTGGAGGTGGGTGATGGCTTCTTCAAACTGACTGGATAGTCCTTGTACTAGGTCATTCTCCAAAATGACTGGTGTGAGGAGGTAATTCACAAGCCCCACTTTCACTTCCCTTTGAGTGGTATCCGAAACAGGCTTGGTGGGGCCATCTATGAACCCCACTTCAACTTCCTCCTGGCTAGTCCCCGAAACAACAGGTGTGTGGACGGTGTCCATAAGCTCCACATCAGCCTTGCTCTGGTCAGTCTCCACAATGTCAGGAATGGGGAGGCTGTTCACAATCCCCACATCGATCACTTCCTGGATGGTCCCCAAAATACCAGGTGTGGGGAGGCTATCCACAAGCTCCACCTCGACCTCTCCCTGGTCGGTTTTTAGGTCCAACTGCACACATGCCAGAGGGACGTCTGAGCGCTGGCCCTCAGCCAGGGAGATGGGTAATTGGGAATCTGGTACAGGGTCTTCTGGAGAAACAATAACTGGGCTTACCAGAGTGATGGAAGATCCAATGTCTCGAAGTCCCTGAGCCTGTATATCACCGACCTTGACCGTCTGGATGTGGGGATGGAGGTTGGCTGGTGTACGGTGTCCGGCCTGCCGTAGGGTGTGGACTGGATAAACCACTTCCTCAACTATTGGTGTTTCTTGGGAGTAGCATTCCTCAGGTCTCGTTAGTTCATCTCGGCATATGTTGACTGGTTGGAGTGGCAGACGGGCTCCAAGCATGCGGCCTTGGTTTTGGAGACAATCTTTATCTAGATGTCCATTGCGCCCACATGTATAACAGCGCCATAGATTGGGCGAGTCACAGGCCCTGTTTGTAGTCCTTTGTTTTGGCGCAGCTTCTGCTGGGTAGCGGGACCATCCTTCTCGACCGGCTGGTGTTAGCAGTACTGCAGCTGGAATCCCATAAACATATTCCAGAACATAAGCCCTCTCTTCTCTTGAGGATCTAGGCCCCAATGCATCCAACAACGCTGTGGCTTGGGCCATTTTGGACAAAGTTGATTCCCAATTGTCACTAGATCCATGATGTGGCACATAGTCTACATCCTCTGGGTCAATATCGGCGGGATCCTCATCGTCCTCTGAATCATTCTGGGCATCCCAACGCTCCAGCAGACAATCTCTCGCCTCCGGCACAGATCCTGCAACATCCATTTACTGCAGCGGTCGTAACTCCTCTCTTGTCCTTGTCCCATGGCTGAGCTGGTGGGGTTGGACATGGCAGCGTCCGAAACCTGAATGCCTCCCCTATGGCCTGCTGGGTATGCTTATGTGCCTCCCTGGTTGTTGAGCCCTGGACGGTGTCCGAAAACACCAGTCCACTGCAGCTCCCCTGGGTAAACCAGGCTGAGTAGTATCCCACCGCTGCCACCAATTGTGGAGACACGGGGCTCAGTGGGTGCTCTCGTCCACTAAAACCCGCCGCCTTTAGAAAGACAGCGTGGCTCAGGGCTCATCCCAACTGAACGCCGGCCTCCTTAACCGTGCGCGTAACACTACTCAGACAACACAGGGTGAGGGAACCACAATAATTAGACTTTATTGGATCCCCAAACAATTAACGGCACATATCACATAACCAGCAAAACACACAAATGTAACAGGCAACAGAGTCTCACCCTTCCGCTGGCTCACCAGGGATTTAGAATGTCCATGCCTCACAGGTTCCAAGCTGTCTGAGGTCTGCAAAGTCTGTAACAGGTGACTGAACTATCCCAACCTGAGTGTCCTCCTTAGGTAGTCCTGGTTTGATGTTAAAATCCTGGCAGCCGGAGTCGAAATCCCTAGGCTGTGGATATGGTCTCCAACCGGGTCCGGAGTCCCTAGATTGAAGCCATAAGATATCCTGATCCTCTAGTCAGCTCCAAAGAGCTTAGACTGGATCCATCAGCATCCATCAACAACCCCTGGTGGCTTAAAGAAGTCCTTTTTATAGCCACAACCTTCCACTTGGATACACTGCGTCCTCATCGATTGGTTGGACAAGATTGCTTCTCCCATTGGAGGAATATCAAGCTGCATGGACAATGTTCATTTAAATGATGTGCATAGAAAGACTGAGGGTGTACATGTAAACTGGGAGTCACCGACTAGACAATGGCTACTAAGATAATTACATTATCAATACACAACTACAATACAATGGTTACTGGAAATGTCTGGAGAACAATACGTCTAGCTTTCAGTGGCCAACACAATTACATTGAGTCAACAAGAGTCTTGTAAAAACAATGAGGGACTTCTCCCCCATCTATAGACAATCTATCATGCTGTCTGGCTGGATTTTAAGAAACTTTAACCCATGAGAGTCCATGTCGTCACATTCCTCCCCCTTCTTAATATTAGCCAGACATGATAGGCTTCCGATCATCCTTCTCCTCTTGACGGCATTGTCCTTTTTAATGGTGAGGTCAGCAACAGAGGCTTGCATCTATACACCTCCCCCTGATTACCTCCCCCAAGTTGAGCAGCCATATTGTGGGGTCCATGAGTTGGGCCTGCACAAATCTCCCACTATCAATCCTCCCCCAGTCAAAAGCCACAGTGTGGTTAGGCTTACTCACGGTTCTTGGCTCAGAAGTCGATGATGGAGACCGGGAATGCAAACCATCCCTGGAAAAGATGTTAGAAAGATCCACATCAGGGTCCTGCTTGGCTTGGAGGTGGGTGATGGCTTCTTCAAACTGACTGGATAGTCCTTGTACTAGGTCATTCTCCAAAATGACTGGTGTGAGGAGGTAATTCACAAGCCCCACTTTCACTTCCCTTTGAGTGGTATCCGAAACAGGCTTGGTGGGGCCATCTATGAACCCCACTTCAACTTCCTCCTGGCTAGTCCCCGAAACAACAGGTGTGTGGACGGTGTCCATAAGCTCCACATCAGCCTTGCTCTGGTCAGTCTCCACAATGTCAGGAATGGGGAGGCTGTTCACAATCCCCACATCGATCACTTCCTGGATGGTCCCCAAAATACCAGGTGTGGGGAGGCTATCCACAAGCTCCACCTCGACCTCTCCCTGGTCGGTTTTTAGGTCCAACTGCACACATGCCAGAGGGACGTCTGAGCGCTGGCTCTCAGCCAGGGAGATGGGTAAATGGGAATCTGGTACAGGGTCTTCTGGAGAAACAATAACTGGGCTTACCAGAGTGATGGAAGATCCAATGTCTCGAAGTCCCTGAGCCTGTATATCACCGACCTTGACCGTCTGGATGTGGGGATGGAGGTTGGCTGGTGTACGGTGTCCGGCCTGCCGTAGGGTGTGGACTGGATAAACCACTTCCTCAACTATTGGTGTTTCTTGGGAGTAGCATTCCTAAGGTCTCGTTAGTTCATCTCGGCATATGTTGACTGGTTGGAGTGGGAGACGGGCTCCAAGCATGCGGCCTTGGTTTTGGAGACAATCTTTATCTAGATGTCCATTGCGCCCACATGTATAACAGCGCCATAGATTGGGCGAGTCACAGGCCCTGTTTGTAGTCCTTTGTTTTGGCGCAGCTTCTGCTGGGTAGCGGGACCATCCTTCTCGACCGGCTGGTGTTAGCAGTACTGCAGCTGGAATCCCATAAACATATTCCAGAACATAAGCCCTCTCTTCTCTTGAGGATCTAGGCCCCAATGCATCCAACAACGCTGTGGCTTGGGCCATTTTGGACAAAGTTGATTCCCAATTGTCACTAGATCCATGATGTGGCACATAGTCTACATCCTCTGGGTCAATATCGGCGGGATCCTCATCGTCCTCTGAATCATTCTGGGCATCCCAACGCTCCAGCAGACAATCTCTCGCCTCCGGCACAGATCCTGCAACATCCATTTACTGCAGCGGTCGTAACTCCTCTCTTGTCCTTGTCCCATGGCTGAGCTGGTGGGGTTGGACATGGCAGCGTCCGAAACCTGAATGCCTCCCCTATGGCCTGCTGGGTATGCTTATGTGCCTCCCTGGTTGTTGAGCCCTGGACGGTGTCCGAAAACACCAGTCCACTGCAGCTCCCCTGGGTAAACCAGGCTGAGTAGTATCCCACCGCTGCCACCAATTGTGGAGACACGGGGCTCAGTGGGTGCTCTCGTCCACTAAAACCCACCGCCTTTAGAAAGACAGCGTGGCTCAGGGCTCATCCCAACTGAACGCCGGCCTCCTTAACCGTGCGCGTAACACTACTCAGACAACACAGGGTGAGGGAACCACAATAATTAGACTTTATTGGATCCCCAAACAATTAACGGCACATATCACATAACCAGCAAAACACACAAATGTAACAGGCAACAGAGTCTCACCCTTCCGCTAGCTCACCAGGGATTTAGAATGTCCATGCCTCACAGGTTCCAAGCTGTCTGAGGTCTGCAAAGTCTGTAACAGGTGACTGAACTGTCCCAACCTGAGTGTCCTCCTTAGGTAGTCCTGGTTTGATGTTAAAATCCTGGCAGCCGGAGTCGAAATCCCTAGGCTGTGGATATGGTCTCCAACCGGGTCCGGAGTCCCTAGATTGAAGCCATAAGATATCCTGATCCTCTAGTCAGCTCCAAAGAGCTTAGACTGGATCCATCAGCATCCATCAACAACCCCTGGTGGCTTAAAGAAGTCCTTTTTATAGCCACAACCTTCCACTTGGATACACTGCGTCCTCATCGATTGGTTGGACAAGATTGCTTCTCCCATTGGAGGAATTTCAAGCTGCATGGACAATGTTCATTTAAATGATGTGCATAGAAAGACTGAGGGTGTACATGTAAACTGGGAGTCACCGACTAGACAATGGCTACTAAGATAATTACATTATCAATACACAACTACAATACAATGGTTACTGGAAATGTCTGGAGAACAATACGTCTAGCTTTCAGTGGCCAACACAATTACATTGAGTCAACAAGAGTCTTGTAAAAACAATGAGGGACTTCTCCCCCATCTATAGACAATCTATCATGCTGTCTGGCTGGATTTTAAGAAACTTTAACCCATGAGAGTCCATGTCGTCACATTCCTCCCCCTTCTTAATATTAGCCAGACATGATAGGCTTCCGATCATCCTTCTCCTCTTGACGGCATTGTCCTTTTTAATGGTGAGGTCAGCAACAGAGGCTTGCATCTATACACCTCCCCCTGATTACCTCCCCCAAGTTGAGCAGCCATATTGTGGGGTCCATGAGTTGGGCCTGCACAAATCTCCCACTATCAATCCTCCCCCAGTCAAAAGCCACAGTGTGGTTAGGCTTACTCACGGTTCTTGGCTCAGAAGTCGATGATGGAGACCGGGAATGCAAACTATCCCTGGAAAAGATGTTAGAAAGATCCACATCAGGGTCCTGCTTGGCTTGGAGGTGGGTGATGGCTTCTTCAAACTGACTGGATAGTCCTTGTACTAGGTCATTCTCCAAAATGACTGGTGTGAGGAGGTAATTCACAAGCCCCACTTTCACTTCCCTTTGAGTGGTATCCGAAACAGGCTTGGTGGGGCCATCTATGAACCCCACTTCAACTTCCTCCTGGCTAGTCCCCGAAACAACAGGTGTGTGGACGGTGTCCATAAGCTCCACATCAGCCTTGCTCTGGTCAGTCTCCACAATGTCAGGAATGGGGAGGCTGTTCACAATCCCCACATCGATCACTTCCTGGATGGTCCCCAAAATACCAGGTGTGGGGAGGCTATCCACAAGCTCCACCTCGACCTCTCCCTGGTCGGTTTTTAGGTCCAACTGCACACATGCCAGAGGGACGTCTGAGCGCTGGCCCTCAGCCAGGGAGATGGGTAATTGGGAATCTGGTACAGGGTCTTCTGGAGAAACAATAACTGGGCTTACCAGAGTGATGGAAGATCCAATGTCTCGAAGTCCCTGAGCCTGTATATCACCGACCTTGACCGTCTGGATGTGGGGATGGAGGTTGGCTGGTGTACGGTGTCCGGCCTGCCGTAGGGTGTGGACTGGATAAACCACTTCCTCAACTATTGGTGTTTCTTGGGAGTAGCATTCCTCAGGTCTCGTTAGTTCATCTCGGCATATGTTGACTGGTTGGAGTGGCAGACGGGCTCCAAGCATGCGGCCTTGGTTTTGGAGACAATCTTTATCTAGATGTCCATTGCGCCCACATATATAACAGCGCCATAGATTGGGCGAGTCACAGGCCCTGTTTGTAGTCCTTTGTTTTGGCGCAGCTTCTGCTGGGTAGCGGGACCATCCTTCTCGACCGGCTGGTGTTAGCAGTACTGCAGCTGGAATCCCATAAACATATTCCAGAACATAAGCCCTCTCTTCTCTTGAGGATCTAGGCCCCAATGCATCCAACAACGCTGTGGCTTGGGCCATTTTGGACAAAGTTGATTCCCAATTGTCACTAGATCCATGATGTGGCACATAGTCTACATCCTCTGGGTCAATATCGGCGGGATCCTCATCGTCCTCTGAATCATTCTGGGCATCCCAACGCTCCAGCATACAATCTCTCGCCTCCGGCACAGATCCTGCAACATCCATTTACTGCAGCGGTCGTAACTCCTCTCTTGTCCTTGTCCCATGGCTGAGCTGGTGGGGTTGGACATGGCAGCGTCCGAAACCTGAATGCCTCCCCTATGGCCTGCTGGGTATGCTTATGTGCCTCCCTGGTTGTTGAGCCCTGGACGGTGTCCGAAAACACCAGTCCACTGCAGCTCCCCTGGGTAAACCAGGCTGAGTAGTATCCCACCGCTGCCACCAATTGTGGAGACACGGGGCTCAGTGGGTGCTCTCGTCCACTAAAACCCGCCGCCTTTAGAAAGACAGCGTGGCTCAGGGCTCATCCCAACTGAACGCCGGCCTCCTTAACCGTGCGCGTAACACTACTCAGACAACACAGGGTGAGGGAACCACAATAATTAGACTTTATTGGATCCCCAAACAATTAACGGCACATATCACATAACCAGCAAAACACACAAATGTAACAGGCAACAGAGTCTCACCCTTCCGCTGGCTCACCAGGGATTTAGAATGTCCATGCCTCACAGGTTCCAAGCTGTCTGAGGTCTGCAAAGTCTGTAACAGGTGACTGAACTGTCCCAACCTGAGTGTCCTCCTTAGGTAGTCCTGGTTTGATGTTAAAATCCTGGCAGCCGGAGTCGAAATCCCTAGGCTGTGGATATGGTCTCCAACCGGGTCCGGAGTCCCTAGATTGAAGCCATAAGATATCCTGATCCTCTAGTCAGCTCCAAAGAGCTTAGACTGGATCCATCAGCATCCATCAACAACCCCTGGTGGCTTAAAGAAGTCCTTTTTATAGCCACAACCTTCCACTTGGATACACTGCGTCCTCATCGATTGGTTGGACAAGATTGCTTCTCCCATTGGAGGAATTTCAAGCTGCATGGACAATGTTCATTTAAATGATGTGCATAGAAAGACTGAGGGTGTACATGTAAACTGGGAGTCACCGACTAGACAATGGCTACTAAGATAATTACATTATCAATACACAACTACAATACAATGGTTACTGGAAATGTCTGGAGAACAATACGTCTAGCTTTCAGTGGCCAACACAATTACATTGAGTCAACAAGAGTCTTGTAAAAACAATGAGGGACTTCTCCCCCATCTATAGACAATCTATCATGCTGTCTGGCTGGATTTTAAGAAACTTTAACCCATGAGAGTCCATGTCGTCACATTCCTCCCCCTTCTTTATATTAGCCAGACATGATAGGCTTCCGATCATCCTTCTCCTCTTGACGGCATTGTCCTTTTTAATGGTGAGGTCAGCAACAGAGGCTTGCATCTATACACCTCCCCCTGATTACCTCCCCCAAGTTGAGCAGCCATATTGTGGGGTCCATGAGTTGGGCCTGCACAAATCTCCCACTATCAATCCTCCCCCAGTCAAAAGCCACAGTGTGGTTAGGCTTACTCACGGTTCTTGGCTCAGAAGTCGATGATGGAGACCGGGAATGCAAACCATCCCTGGAAAAGATGTTAGAAAGATCCACATCAGGGTCCTGCTTGGCTTGGAGGTGGGTGATGGCTTCTTCAAACTGACTGGATAGTCCTTGTACTAGGTCATTCTCCAAAATGACTGGTGTGAGGAGGTAATTCACAAGCCCCACTTTCACTTCCCTTTGAGTGGTATCCGAAACTAAGATAATTACATTATCAATACACAACTACAATACAATGGTTACTGGAAATGTCTGGAGAACAATACGTCTAGCTTTCAGTGGCCAACACAATCACATTGAGTCAACAAGAGTCTTGTAAAAACAATGAGGGACTTCTCCCCCATCTATAGACAATCTATCATGCTGTCTGGCTGGATTTTAAGAAACTTTAACCCATGAGAGTCCATGTCGTCACAGGAGGTATGGCAAGGAACAAGGTAGGCAGAGTAGGAATACAAAGGGTTTGATGGCCAAATTACTGGAAGACACAAATCTGCAGGACAGTTGGAGAACGCAACACCCATATGAACGTGAATTTACACACTACTCACACCCACACGAAGCATGGTCAAGGATTGACTTTATGTTAGTAGACCACAGACTCTGGCACAGGGTCAAAGATGTAGACATAGAGAACATGGTTATATCCGACCACAGCCCGGTGACCTTAGACTTAAATGACAGAATACAGAGGGGCTCGGATAATATATGGAGATTTCCATCATTCTTACTCAAAGATAAAGATTTTATTAAAACATTAATTGAGTGGTGGGAGGAATATTGCGGCACTAACAGCGGGTACGAGGAAGAGGCAATGCTATTCTGGGAAACAGTGAAAGTAGTATTAAGGGGGAGACTGATGGGGCATGTAGCCAAAATCAGGAAACAGACGCAAAAACATTACCAGGAGGCAAGCACTAGTTTGAGAGAGAAATACACAAGGTACCTAGAAAACAAATCCCAAAAAGCAAAAGAAGAGTGGAAGGAAGCAAAATAAGAGTTTGACATGTGGGTAGGAAAACGAGAAGAACTAGTAAGGTCTCAGCAGGAGGTTGACTTGCACCGATTTGGCAATAAGGCAGGTAAACTGCTGGCTAACCTGGCAAAGGGAAGACGACCGTTGACGTTAATAGCTAATATGACAAGACAGGATGGGACCAAATCGACGAATCCACAGGAGATCAACCAGATCTTGGGGGAATACTATGCCAAACTATATAGTAAAGGGGATGAAAATGGAGAAGGAGGGAGGGAGTGGCTAAAGACATTAGGACTTACACAAATAACCGAGGACGAACTGACTAGACTGAACGCGGACATCACAATAGAGGAAGTGCAAACAATAATAGGAGAACTGAGTATACATAAAGCACCGGGGCCTGACGGGTTCAATGGGGAATTCTATAAAGTACTAAAGGAGGAAATATCACCAACGCTGACACGTATGTTTAATAAAATGTTAGGGGGTACGGGAATGTCTAGCCACCTTAACACTGCATATATAAAACTTTTACCCAAAGGAGACAAAAATTTGGACAATCCAACGAATTATAGACCAATCTCACTAATCAACCAAGACCTTAAACTAGTGGCCAAATTGATGGCCAATCGATTAGCAGAGGTATTACCAAGGCTAATTTCTCCCACCCAATCGGGGTTTGTAAAGGGGAGAGCAGCCGTGACAAACGTAAGAAAGGCCATGATAGTAATGGACGCCATCAGACACAGAGATCTACAAGGAGGGGAATTTCCAGCCATGATCACGTTGGATGCTGAAAAAGCGTTTCATAATGTGCAGTGGCCATAGCTGGAAACAGTCCTAGATAATATGGGCTTCAGGGGAGCATTCAGAACATTTATAGGTATACTATATGCAAACCCTCAGGCAAGAGTGGCGCCACCCGGATTTTTGTCACGACCCTTCTCTTTGACCAAAGGGACGAGACAGGGGTGCCCGCTGTCTCCTCTCTTGTTCAATCTAGCCATTGAGCCATTATCAAAACTGATCAATGGAGGAGACTGCTTTAAGGGCATTAACATTGGAACGGAAAAAGTACATTCAGCTCTATTCGCGGACGATATCATATTATTCATGAATAGACCACAGAATGACCTTTTAAAAACAATACAACAGATAGAGAGATTTGGGTCTATGGCAGGTTTTAAATTGAACAAGACAAAATGTGAAATACTGTTTCTGAATGAGCGAACCATGTCATCCCTGAAAACCTATGGAATAGGGGATAACATATGTGGGATACCGATAGCAAAAACCCACCTTAAATACCTGGGGATCCAGATGGGACGCCAGCCTGCCTCCATTTATGAAATAAACTTCAAACCGTTGATACAGAAAATAGAACGAGAGCTAAAGATGTGGGAGGGGCTGCCGCTATCCCTGCTAGGTAGAAACCACCTCATAAAAATGATGAGTTTCTCGAAGCTGCTATACCCAATGCAGACTATCCCTATATTATTAAAGCATGCGGATGTAAATAGACTGAATAAAGCATTTACAAGCTTCCTATGGAAGAGAAAAAGACCAAGAATTAGGGTGAAAAAACTAATGCTACCACTGGAAAAGGGAGGAATCAAGATGCCAAATGTGAGAGGCTACAACCTTGCATGCTTGATGAGGCACGTAATAGACTGGCTGAGGAAGACAAATAGCTATTCTAACATAAAATTGGAAAGTGAGTACTGTAGACCATGGGACTTGGGGGCAATATTACACACGTCATTGGCCAATATTCCGAGGAAAATTAAGCACTCCCTGGTATGTAGGGATACGATAATGGCGTGGAAAGCAGTGAGGAAAAAGTTTAACCTGTCCTGGCGAATCTCCAAATACCTAAATATCTGGAATTTTCCGGAATTCCCAGCAGGGAGGGAAAACAAACTATTTCTAGAATGGAGAAATAAGGGGATCAGTGGGGTGAAGGATATGCTCCATGAAACGGAACATAGGTGGTTGACTCTTGAGGAGATGGTGAACAGGTACGGGCTTTCCCCATTCCAAATCATACAATACAAACAGGTGGAAAAGGGAATAATGGGACTATTGAGGGATGTTAGAAAAGAACAGGTATTGAATGAAATGGATCAATTTATAATGAAGGATAAACAGGAGATTACTATCTCCTCCCTGTACAAAGATCTGAGAACAGCACTGGTACCACTGCACTCGGACCAGGTCTGGGGAGCATGGGCACGACAACTAAAAGATACAGAGGCAGGGGGAAAAGATACAGCAGGGATGGATGAGGATGAGGAAGGAGGTGATTAATGAGGGCTGGAGGGACACACAGTTTAGATTAATGCACAGAGCAATTTATGGTTTTAACATCCCCACCAAGCAGACTATGAATAAAATAGAACATTGCCCCAAATGTAAACAGCCGAAAACGGACTTATACCACGGGATTTGGCAGTGCCCACAAAGTCAGAAATTTTGGGGAAAAATGAAGACACTTATAGAAAAAGTATGGGAAGTGGAAATGGAACTAGAACCATTGTTATGGATTTTCCACCACAGGACTAAAGAAAAGGAAGGAGGAGGAGATACACGGGGGACCACGATTCCAAGACTCTTTCATAATATTGCTATGATAGGGAAAAAGGCCCTACTACGCAGATGGCTCGAGGAATCTGTTCCATCAGAGGAGGAGGTGGTCAATCAGATTAAAAAGCTGCTCAATATTGAACAGTTGGAAGCCGAAATAAATAAGGACGAACTAACGGGAAACTTTTTTAAAAAATGGAAGAGATTTATAGTACAACAGTATGGAGTTGCAGAAATACGGAAAGTGGTATCTCCTTTCACTAATACGGAATGGTATCTACTGGGAGACTTGCAAGGCACATTGGGAAAGCTGAAAATACACACGCAGTAGAGACACAACAGTAGGGCGAGACGAGGGTTTCAGAGAAATAGGGCTTCAAACGGGAATCAGAATATGGAGGAGCTGTGTGTTCTTTTGCGACTTATACCTGGTGTTCAGCGTATTAAAAATGTTGGGGGGGGATAAAGTGGGAATAAAAGAGGGTGGGGTAAGACAAGGGTGGGTAAATTGGTAAGGTGAATTTATTCTTGTTCAAATGTTAGACATATTGTAATAATTCTGAAAAATGCAATAAAAATTTATGTTTAAAAAAAAAAGTAAACCTAAACATGTTTGGTATCAACGAACTCATACCAACCTGAAGTATCACACCCACCCATCAGTTTTACCATACAGTGAACACGGTGAATAAAGTACCCCATAAACCATTGTCCAATCACACTTTTTTGTAATTTTTCCGCACGTGGAAATTTTGTGCTGTTTTCCAGTACCACATATGGTAAAACTCATGGTTTCACTTTAAAGACCAATACGTCCCGCAAAAAACGAGCCCTCTTATGGCAAGATTGACGGGAAAAATAAAAAAGATACGACTCTCGGAAAAAGGGGAGCAAAAAACAAAAACGGAAAAATCGTCCAGTGGTTAGGGGGTTAAAGGTGGGAGCCCGTGAGCACATCAGGGACAGTGAGAAAACAAAGACTCTGCAAGAGACGGAACACCTAAAAACCCTACCAAAACATTTCCAATTGTACCATGAATCTGACTCAAGCAAATTAAAGGAGTTGTCCGACATTAGCTTACCAAAAAATATTGAGTTTATCTGTGCTGTATTGTCATATAAAACACCCCTATATTGTTATTTTTTGTTTTCTAACTTTTGTTCCACTTGAATTATCCCTTTATTCTCTGCAGTTCTTTGTTTACATTTTGCTCTAGCAAACTGACCACTTCCTGTGCAAAACCTCAGTTAGAGCTGGCACTGCCCGGCCTCAGTGTCCAGCCCCGTCCCCTGCCCGCCCCCTGCACACTCATTCCCTGTCAGTATTCTACCCCAGCACTAAAAAATGGCCAATTTTTTCACGGATACATCCGTGTGTCATCTGTGTGCCTTCCGTTTTTTTTGCGGACCGCAAAAAACGGAAGCAGCAAGAAAGATAAATAGATGAGTAGATATAGAGATGAATAGATAGATATAGAGACAGAGTGATAGAGGGATGAATGAATAAACAGAGGGATAGACAGATGATAGATAGATAGATAGATAGATAGATGAGAAAGACATATAATGTCCTACCCCCCTGCATATTCTAAGCTGGCACCCTTTAGTGACTTTCATGTGGCACTAAAGTATGCTTAGCCTTGTATTTATCCAAAAAATAAATAAAAAATAATTAAAAAAAAAACAAACGACAATGGGTCCCCCATACTTTTGTAGCCAGCTAGGATAAAGCAGATGGCTGCAGCCTGCAAACCACAGCTGGCAGCTTCAGCTTGGCTGGTAATATAAAACAGAGGGCACCCCACGCTGTTATTTTAAATTAAATAAATAATTTAAAACAAAAAACATGGGGTCCCCCCAAATTGGATCACCAGCCAAGGTAAAGCAGACAGCTGTGGTCTGGTATTCTCAGACTAGGGAGGCCCACTGTTATTGGACACTCCCCAGCCTAAAAATAGCAGGCCACAGCCGCCCCAGAAGTGGCACATCCATTAGATGTGCCAATCCTGGTGCTTTGCCCCAACTCATCCCGTGCCCTGGTGCGGTGGCAAACGGGGTAATATATGGGGTTGATGCCAAATGTGTAATGTCACCTGGCATCAAGCCCTGGGATTAGTGATGTCACGCGTCAATCAGATATCCGACATCACAAACCCAGTCAGTAATAAAAAAATAGACAACAAAAAAAAAGTTTTATTTGAAAAAACACTCCTCAAAACATTCCCTCATTCACCAATTTATTCAAAAGAAAAACAAATCCAGGTTCAGCATAATCCAATAAGGGGGTCCCATGACAATCCATACCATAGTCAATGTCCCAGTCAATGAAGAACAGAATGTTCCTCATTGGCTGGGAGAGTAATGCAGTGACCTGAGCTAACATCAATAGCCCAGGTCACTGCAGGGGATGCCGAGCGCTGCTGTCAGGAGGTTAAATGAAATCATTACCTGCGGTGACAATCTTCGCTTCACTCCTGTCAGCGCTGTCCCTGACTTCTATGCCCGCCGCAATCTCAGCAGTATCGCCCGAGACGTCACCGCTAGTGACGTGAGAACGCAGCGGCATAGAAGGCAGTGACAGCGCTGACAGGAGTGAAGCGAAGATTGTCACAGCAGGCAATGATGTCATCTAACATCCTGATGGCAGCGCTCGTTATCCCCGCGGCTGCCTGCGCTGCAATGTGAGAGGCTGCTGAGCCTGCAATGAAGGCAGCCGCGGAGTATATCCTAGAAGACTCAGTAGGAACACTGAAAAGCAGCAGATCCAAATGACAACCCCACTGGCATAACAATACAACAACCTGCAACCTCACGCTCCCTTTCTGAAGTAGAACAACAACTCCCAGCATACCCACACAACCCATCGGTATGCACCAAAGCGCACATTGCAGCTTTTTTTTTTTGGCTGCGTTTTTGTGGTGACTAAACAAGGTTCTTTCTGTGTTTTTGAGCCCTTCCAGTCAATAGATTTGACTTTAAAAAATACACTGGGCAAAAACGCAAAAAAAATGCACACCAGGGGTATGTTTTTTGGGACCAAAACCGTGCATCTTTGTGGTCTCCATAAAGATGCAGCATGCGCACATGGCAAATTGCTGCCCGTTAGTGTTTCCACACATTAGGAAATCCCTTTCATGACCCCCATAAAGTATGATCCCAACAAAAGTGCCCCCCAAACACTGTATGATACACCCAAAGTGAATTCCTGCACAGTACCCTCCACGCACAGTTTGATGATTCTACATCACCTCCCACCCAGCAAAGCATAATACACCCACAACAACCCCAACACAGTACGATGGCCCCAACACAGCCCTTCATACAGTATAATGGCTCCTCCATATTCTATAACGGTCTGCACACAGTATAATGGGCCCCACATAGCCTTCCAAATAGTATAATGGCTACCATATAGGCCTTTAAACAGAATAAGGCTATGTGCGCACGCTGCATCTTTGTGGTGACCACAAAGATTCATGTTTTTAGGCCCAAAAAAACGCACTCTCGGCATGTATTATTTGCCGCGTTTTACTGCGTTTTTGCTCAGTGTGTTTTTTAAGTCATCTATTGATTGGAAGAGCTCAAAAACCGCAGGAAAAAATGCAGTAAGAATTGACATGCTGCATCTTTGTGGTCACCACAAAGATGCAGCCAAAAAAAAAGCTGCAAAGTGTGAACAGAAAAACTGAAATCACATAGACTTTTCTGGGAAGGAAATGCAGGAAGTTTTGTTACCAAAACTGCACTCAAAAAACGCAGTGTGCATACAAGGCCTAACTGTTACCCACACAGCCCTCCAGTGGTGCCCCTATAGCAATCAAAAATGTATAATGGCCTACATATAATAATAATAATATATAATATTTATTCATTTATATAGCGCTATTAATTCCACAGCGCTTTACATACATTGGCAACACTGTCCCCATTGGACTGCAATGTGAGAGGCTGCTGAGCCTGCAATGAAGGCAGCCGCGGGGCTGGAGCGGGACACAGACTGCACGGGCACTCCTGCTGTCCTGAGCAGGGGGCCTGGTGCTGGCGTTGACACCGTGGGCGGGGAGAGTACGGGGTGCGGAGGAATGTGTGGGAGGGTGCAGGGAAGAGGTGCGGGGACTCCACGCACTGTACTCGCCCAGCAGGGCGGCAACATGCTGTTCTAGATTTGCATGTCAACATGGTCCTGCCCATGTTGACATGAAATGACCGGAAGCAGCAAAATCGCGGCAGGAGCGGTCACATGACCGCTCTGAGCCGGGGGAGAAAGGCTGACAGCAGGGCAGGTAAGTGATCACTAGCTACTTACCTGCCCCAATGTAGCCCAATAGGGTAATAATGAAGAAAAGTCAAAATAAGCCGGATAACCCCTTTAATTATAAAGGCCATAGATCAGAGGTTAGAGGTGGTAACCTATTTAAGGCCCTTGCGCAACTTGAGTCATTGGATTTATAGATTGGACACAAGGACTACTATTGGGCTCAATGAGAGCTTTGACTGCTTTCTTTAATTGGGTATTTTTATGTGGTGTGAGAATGGGACTGTTTGTGTTAAATTATTTTTTAATTGTTTCTTTTTCTTTTTATCCATAATTTAGAGATCTGTATATGCTAAAACCATACCTGAGGTGGTCTGCAAATTTTGAGCGACTTCACGCGACCCGCTCAGTGACTTAGATGTTGACTTTGATTGGGTCTTTTCCCTGAATGAAGTGCCTATGAGAAAATAAGAAAAACGATTATTATCTAAGAAAAGTGGAGAAAAACATTGTACAACAATTTAATTATAGTTAGGATACAACTAATATTTATAACATTTACTCAATAATTTAGTTTTTTGCATTTTGATTTTGTTTGCCTTATGGCATGTCATTTTTAATTTTGCATATAATATTTCTGTTTACACAACAACATGAACACTATGCACTTTTTTTGTTTGTCTATTGATTAGTGATGGACAGACCCGGACTGTAAAATTTAGAATCCGAGAGGTTTTAAAAATACCCGAGTACTGGACCCGGGCCTGGAGTTCTCAGGGAACTCCGGAACCTTTGGAAATAAAAAATAAAAAAAGGAAAAATAAAGAAAATAAGAATAAAGCAGGCGCGTTATAACAATAGCAGCCCACAGCCACTCAGGATTGTCACATCCATTAGATGTGACAATCCTGGCACTCTACCCGATTCTTCCCGATTCCCCTGGTGCGGTGGCAATCAGGCTAATAAGGGGTTAATAACAGCTCACATCTGCCACTAAGCCCTAGATTAGCAATGGCACGGTCTATGAAAACCCTACCCCCATTACTAATCTGTAAGTGAAAATAAATAAACACAAACACAAAATAAGATAAAAACAACACCCTCTTTCACTCCTTTATTAACCCCAAAAACACCCAGGTCTGATGTAATCCACACGAGGTCCCATAACGATTCCAGCTCTGCTACATCTGAAGTGACAGCGCGTGGGCATAGAATATGACCACCCGCTGTGATCTTAAGGCAGAGAATGAGTCGCAGCGATGTGTGGTCACGTAACTTGGGTTATTTGCGGTCATAGCTGGAGCTGCTCATTGTCATCCACCTATGATCGCAGGTAACCTGACCTCAGGTGACCTCATTGAACTGAGTGACCACTACTATCCATAAAAGTGGCGTAATACTTTGGCAAAATTACTCCCAGAAATAAAATGTGAGTCAGAAATACATTCAGGCATCTTCCGCATGCTGTTGCCATTCAGTTTCAACAATTTTCCATCCATTGCAATATTTTTACAGCCCTCGCAGGCCTATTTCCAACGTCCTCTGGAAAATTATTCGAGTTTCCCATTGACTTGGATTGGGTTCGTTATTCGGTATGAATACACAAATGTAGAAATTATTGGATTTGAACAATCCGAACCCGAATATTTTAGCATTCGCCCATATCTAGTCATCACTAATGATAATTTTAAGGATGTCTAAAACTGATCAACTGGGAAAAGGTTGTTGCATTACTCGTAAATCAAATGCCATGTCCTTCTTCAATTTGTCCAATTATTAATACCAGGTTTTGGTTAAAATGAGGCTACCATTTCAAGGTTAATTTTTCATCAAGGAGAAACTACGCTGAAAATCTATCTTTTGAACCATGTGCATTGAATATTTTTTTGGTATGGTAACAGAGGACTCAGAAGGAAAAATGTATGTAACAAAATTAAAACATTGTCGTCCATTTGGCTTATCCCTAATCTATTAATTTTACACTAGGTGGTAAGATAGATGACATCTTTATTATCTGGAGGGGTACCGGTCCTGAACTGCAGAGCTTCATGACTTGGTTGAACAATAACCCATATAACATCAAACTAACCTATAAGGCAGATCGGGAGGCAATTGTTTTTCTGGACTAGAATATAAAAATGGGGTACCAGACAGAAAAGGGTTCTCCACGGGTATTATTATCAACAAGTAAGAGGGAAGAATCTTTTTCCTCACAGATACATTTCATCTCCAAGTTAACAGTCAGAGGGGGGCGATCAGGCAGATCTTGAACAAACACTGGTCGTTACTGAAGACCGACCAGAGTTTGAACGACGTTTTACTCATCGCCCACTCTTACCTGTTAGAAGGGGGAAAAGCCTAAAGGATATGCTGGTTAAGAACCATTACGTACCTAGGGTGGTATCTTGCTTTAAGAAAGGGAGTCCCAAATTTGGTTGTTTTCCTTTTATCTGCCCAGAGATGTTGTCAGCTTGGGATGGACCTAAAGAGTATAAAAAAAAAAGTTACAAATCATGCAGTAAAAGTCACGTTATCTATTATGCAGTATGTGGCTGTAGCCTAATTTATATTGGGTTAACATCAAGGGAACAACGCGTCCGCACGAGGGAACATGTTAGGGACATAATTGCGGTGTGTGATGTTGTGGATCTTGATTCCCTGAGGATGATCCAGAGACATTTCAAGCTGCGCCATGACTGTGGTCCCACAGGATTGAAAATTTGTGGTATCGCAAGGTCCATTTAGAATCTAGGGGTAAATATATATATATACACACATATTACTATATGAATTTTGTCTCTGCATGATATAGGGACATTAGAAAATCTTTTAAGGACTATACATGGTCATATTCTCTAGGCTAAGGCGGATTCTCCTTATGTTTGGATGATTTTCTTACCACCCTGGTCGTGCCCTTTCACTTGCCAGTAGTAGATATGGTCTCGTTGGGTGCGCATGTGCGGGGCTGCCTCCGCATGAGTCCCCGCCAAGAGAGCTTCCTTAGAAGGATGCATGGGTTAACTGATGTTATTGGAAGTATTCTTCTGATCCACGCTTCCCCTGGAATGACTGGATGAGGCGGACTCTATGTGCGGCGTCCCACCCCCTGCACGCGCCCAAACAGCGACGATCTCGCCCAAGACACCACATAATAAAACATGCACATTACACTTTCCTCAAGCGAGGAAGCCAGGTGAGAAACGCGTGTCAGGGCTACTCAAAACATCCAGTTATAAGTGCACTTTATAGGTGAGTCCGGATCACGATGATTCATGGCTGTTAGCTCTATCGGTAATAGTAATGGTAGCCTTTGAGGCTTAGGCTGCGTTACATGGGTGATATTAGATTTTTGTGTTGTTATAGCGCCACCAGGTGGCCATCTGTATTAGTACATGCAGTGGTACCTGCAATGTATTTCAATGACCCCGATCCTGCTGTACCGGAAGTCGCCGGATCCTGATAGACAGAATCCTGTTTTTTGTACTGAGCATGCCCAGAAAGCAGCTTGGCATGGTCAATACAGAAATCTCCCTCTCTCTCAGACAGAAGACCAGGATCGTGAAGGGGTGAGAGGGAGTAATAAAGATGGAGTCCCTAAGTGTGTCTGTGTATTTATTTCTAATAAAGTGTCTGTGTATTTTTTTCTAATAAAGTATTTTTTCTGTGTGATGTCTTTTTTTAACCCTTTATTGGAGATTCTTAATGGCCGGGTCAAACTTGGCCTGACATTAGCAATCTCAGGCTTTATATATATATTTATATTTAGGTCATATAAGCAGTGGGGGTTAGCAGCCAGTAGCTGCTTGGGTTACCTTAGCAATAGAAAATGCAGCGGGAGTCCACACATTTTATTTTTTTTACCCCCTAACCCTAGAGTTAGGGTTATGTGTTTGGGGTTTTTGTTTATTTTTTAATGAATTTAAAAAAAAAAAATACTCATGGGTTTCCGAGAACCCGAGCATTTTAGTGCTCATTCATCCCTACTTCTAACCATACAGCCAGCAGATCAAGTAATCTGATCAGCTGACTCCAATGTTGGCCGATTACTTGTTCTGGGTCCCCCTGCATCCATCGCAGCGTGTGCTGCCTGTGAGGTCAGCTGAATTCGGCCGACACTGGAGTCAGCTGATCTGAACTCTGTTGAACTCCAGCCCGAACACTCTCCGATGGATGCAGGGGGACACAAAACAAGCAATCGGCCAACACTGGAGTCAGCTGATCTGAACTCAGCTGAACTCATGACCACACAGCCCGGATATGGTCACACGTGATCGGCAGCAGGCAGTGATTGCTGTTAACCTGCATCCATCACAGCGTGTGTGGGCTGTGAGATCAGGAGTTCAGCTTATTCCCGATCAGCTGACTCCAATGCCAGCCGATAAATTCTGTGTTCCCCTTCATCCATCACAAGTAGAAGTAGAAGCATACAATAAAATAACAATTGCGGTTGCATGCGTTGCACATTCAATCCACAGGATCCGGTCATATGCGGTTTGCATCCTGTCAAATGTGAAAGTAGCCTTACAGCTGGTGCAGGAAGAAGAAAGACAAGATGGCAGACTTACTTTGGGAGCTTACAGGAAGAAATCGCACAGACCAATTTTTGGGGCTCCACTCAAGGGGATCTGGGGCTGAGAAAAAAAGGAGACCGTCAGCTGATGATGAAATAGCTAGCAAAGTTATTGATCATTATCTCAAACCCATTGCCTCCTCTCTCTAGTCCGGCATTTCCTCTCTGCGGCGATCGCCATCCTCCTTCTTCTGAGGCCCATGTGCATGACGCGTCGTACATCATGCTCACTAGCTGGCATTGAGGTCCTGCGCAGGCGCACTTTGATCTGCCCTGCTCAAAGCAGATCCATGTATTGTAGTGCATATGCGTAAGAGATCTTTAACCCCTTAACTTGGCTATCATGATATCACAGGGTCATGTGATGACTCCTGTAGCTCACATGACTCAGGTCCTGTAAGAAAAAGCCAAATACTGGCTGTTACAAGAGATGATAATTTCTCCCAGTCTAAATTGTGCTGCTCTGATTGGGATAAATAAATGAGTGATCAGACAGCTGATCCTAATAGCCCCCTAGGGGTACTAGTCAAATTTAAAAAAAAATTTAAGAACATTTTTTGAAAAAGTAAAAAAAAAAGTAAAAACACCTAAAAGTTCAAATCATCCCTCTTTTGCCCCACTGAAAAATAAAGGGTTAAAAAAAATATATTCACACATTTGGTATCGCTGTCTTCAGCCCGATCTATCAAAATATAAAATCAACCGGAACAACCGGAGACTCTGTCCACGACAACAGCCGGTGATAACACGCGGAACAAGAAATTGCCAACAGGCAACAGGGAGGGTGCTGGGTCTCCCAATACGGAACTATAAGAAAAAGAATTTACGGTAAGTAAACAAAATTCTCTTTTTCTTTATCGTTTCTTTGGGAGACCCAGACCTTGGGACGTTCCAAAGCAGTCCCTGGGTGGGAATAAACAGAAAAACTAAGAAGTAGGCAGAACCTAACTTCACAAATGGGTGACAGCCGCCTGAAGGATGCGTCTGCCCAAGCTCTCATCTGCCGAAGCATGAGCATGCACTTGGTAGTGCTTCGAGAAGGTATGCAGGCTAGTCCAAGTGGCAGCCTGACAGACTTGTTGAGCCGTAGCCTGGTGCCTGAAAGCCCAAGAGGCACCGACAGCTCTGGTCGAATGTGCCTTGATCCCCGGCGGGGGAGGCACCTGAGTACTCTGGTAGGCGTCCGAAATGGTCGATCTAATCCAACGGGCTAAGGTCGGCTTAGAAGCAGGGAGGCCCTTGCGCCGACCTGTGGTTAGCACAAAAAGAGAGGTGCACCGCCTAAGCGCAGCGGTGCGAGACACATAGATCCGGAGAGCACGCACCAGATCCAGAGTATGCAGCGCTTTTTCAAAGCGATGAACAGGAGCCGGACAGAAGGAAGGTAGGGTAATGTCCTGGTTAAGGTAGAAAGGAGAGACCACCTTAGGAAGAAAGTTCGGAGTCGGACGGAGAACCACCTTGTCTTGATGAAAAACTAAAAAAGGTGACTCCGAAGAGAGTGCAGCCAAATCAGAGACTCTCCTGAGGGAAGTTATGGCCACCAGAAAGGCCACCTTCTGAGAAAGACGATACAAAGAAACCTCCCCAAGAGGCTCAAAAGGGGGTTTCTGCAAAACCGTGAGAAATAAGTTAAGGTCCCAGGGATCCAAGGGCCGCCGATAAGGCGGAATGATGTGAGACGCGCCTTGCATGAAGGTGCGGACCTGAGCCAGCCGAGCGAGACACCGCTGGAACAGAACTGACAGAACTGAGACTTGTCCCTTGAGAGAGTTGAGGGACAGTCTTAGCTGCAGACCGGACTGTAGAAAAGACAGAAGGGTCGGCAAGGAGAATGGCCAAGGAGGATGGTCGGTAGAGCGACACCAGGACAGGAAAATTTTCCAAGTCCTGTGATAGATCTTAGCGGAGGAAGACTTACGGGCCCGAGTCATAGTGGAGATGACTTCAGGAGGGATACCAGAAGCCGTCAATATCCAGGACTCAAGAGCCACGCCGTCAATTTGAGAGCCGCAGAATTCGGGCGGAAAAACGGACCTTGCGAGAGTAGGTCTGGACGGTCCGGGAGATGCCACGGCATCTCAGCGGACAGATGGAGCAGGTCTGGATACCAAGCTCGCCTGGGCCAGTCCGGTGCAATGAGGATGACTCGACGGCCCTCCATTCTGATCTTGCGCAGGACTCTGGGCAAGAGAGCTAGAGGGGGAAACACGTAGGACAGACGAAACTGGGACCAGTCTTGAACCAGAGCGTCCGCGGCGAAGGCCTGAGGATCGTGGGAGCGAGCCACGTAAACAGGAACTTTGTTGTTGTGACGGGATGCCATTAGGTCCACGTCCGGAGTGCCCCATTTGCGGCAGATTGACTGAAACACTGCCGGGTGCAGGGACCACTCGCCACCGTCCACGGTTTGACGGCTGAGATAATCTGCCTCCCAGTTTTCCACGCCTGGGATGTGGACTGCGGATATGGTGGACTTGGAGTCCTCTGCCCATTGAAGGATGCGTTGTACCTCCATCATTGCCAGGCGGCTGCGTGTCCCGCCTTGGTGATTGATGTAGGCAACCGCTGTCGCGTTGTCTGACTGGACTCGAATGTGCCTGCCCGCCAGCAGGTGGTGAAAAGCTAGGAGAGCTAGAAGCACGGCTCTGGTTTCCAGCACATTGATTGAAAGGGCTGACTCGGACGGAGTCCAAGTGCCCTGCGCTCTGTGGTGGAGACATACCGCTCCCTAGCCGGATAGACTGGCATCCGTGGTGAGAATCACCCAGGACGGGGCCAGGAAGGAGCGCCCTTGGGACAGGGAGAGGGGCCGAAGCCACCACTGAAGAGAGCTCCTGGTCCGTGACGACAGAGCCACTAACCTGTGTAAGGAGGAAGGCCGCTTGTCCCAACAGCGGAGAATGTCCAGCTGCAGGGGGCGCAGATGGAACTGGGCAAAGGGAACAGCCTCCATGGACGCCACCATTTGACCCAGCACCTGCATCAGACGCCTGAGGGTATAACGGCGGGGCCTCAGCAGAGAGCTGGAGTGACTGCTGTTTGACTAAGGGCAACTTCACAAGTGCCGGCAAAGTCTCGAACTGCATCCCTAGGTACGTGAGACTCTGGGTTGGAGTCAGAGTAGATTTGGGAAGATTGACAAGCCACCCGAATTGGGCTAGAGTGGCGAGAGTGAGGGAGACACTCCGCTGACAGTCTGCGCTGGATGAAGCCTTGACTAGAAGGTCGTCCAGGTAAGGAATCACTGCCAACCCCTGGAGGTGCAGAACCGCAATCACTGCTGCCATGACCTTGGTGAATACCCGAGGGGCCGTGGCTAACCCGAAGGGAAGAGCCACGAATTGGAAATGATCTTCTCCTATTGCAAAACGTAGCCAATGCTGGTGTGAAACTGCAATTGGAACATGCAGATAGGCATCTCTGATGTCGATGGATGCCAGGAAATCCCCTTGGGTCATTGAGGCAATGACTGATCGCAGAGACTCCATGCGAAAGTGCCGCACCTGAACATGCTTGTTGAGAAGCTTGAGATCCAGGATGGGCTGGAAGGTACCGTCCTTTTTGGGAACTAGGAAGAGATTTGAGTAGAAACCTCTGAACCGTTCCCGGGCGGGAACTGGTACAATTACTCCGTTGGCCTGCAAGGCTGCCACGGCCTGTGAGAAGGCGGCGGCCTTGGAGCAAGGGGGCGTTGAGAGAAAAAATCTGTTTGGCGGGCTGGAAGAGAATTCTATCCTGTAGCCGTGGGAGATGATATCTCTCACCCACTGATCGGAGACGTGTTGAAACCAAGCGTCGCCAAAGTGGGAGAGCCTGCCACCGACTAAGGACGTCGCCGGAGCGGGCAGAGAGTCACGAGGAGGCTGCCTTTGTGGCAGCACCTCCTGCGGTCTTCTATGGACGCGCTTTTGGGCGCCAGTTGGATTTCTGGTCCTTGGCTGAGTTAGCGGACGAGGCCGAGAGCTTAGAGGACGACCAGTTGGAGGAACGAAAGGAGCGAAACCTCGACTGACTCCTACCCTGGGCAGGTTTCTTGGTTTTGGTTTGTGGCATGGAAGTACTCTTCCCGCCAGTAGCTTCCTTAATAATTTCATCCAGCTGTTCTCCGAACAGCCGGGACCCAGCAAAAGGGACCCAGCAAGGTACTTCTTAGAAGAAGCATCTGCCTTCCACTCTCGAAGCCACAAGATCCTGCGGATAACGAGGGAATTAGCCGAAGCCACCGCAGTGCGGTGAGAAGCCTCCAGCATGGCAGACATGGCATAAGATGAAAAAGCTGAAGCTTGAGAAGTTAAGGCAACCATTTCGGGCATAGATTCCCTGGTGAGGGAATGCATCTCCTCTAGAGAAGCAGAGATGGCTTTGAGAGCCCACACTGCTGCAAAGAAGGGAATTTTGTTTACTTACCGTAAATTCCTTTTCTTCTAGCTCCAATTGGGAGACCCAGACAATTGGGTGTATAGCTACTGCCTCCGGAGGCCGCACAAAGTACTACACTTAAAAGTGTAAGGCCCCTCCCCTTCTGGCTATACACCCCCCCGTGGGAGCACGGGTCCCTCAGTTTTAGTGCAAAAGCAAGAAGGAGGAAAGCCAATAACTGTTTCAAAAACAATTCAATCCGATAAACAATATCGGAGAACGTAACTTATCAACATGAACAACATGTGCACCCGAAAAACAAATACCCTCAGAAAAAACAGGGCGGGTGCTGGGTCTCCCAATTGGAGCTAGAAGAAAAGGAATTTACGGTAAGTAAACAAAATTCCCTTCTTTTTCGCTCCTAATTGGGAGACCCAGACAATTGGGATGTCCAAAAGCAGTCCCTGGGTGGGTAAAAGAATACCTCGCGATCGGGCTGTCAGGCAGCCCTTTCTTACAGGTGGGCCACCGCCGCCTGCAGGACTTGTCTACCTAGGCTGGCATCCGCCGAAGCGTAGGTATGCACCTGATAATGCTTGGTGAAAGTGTGCAGACTCGACCAGGTAGCCGCCTGGCACACCTGCTGAGCCGTAGCCTGATGCCGTAATGCCCAGGACGCACCCACGGCTCTGGTAGAATGGGCCTTCAGTCCAGAAGGAGTCGGAAGCCCAGCAGAACGGTAGGCGTGAAGAATTGGTTCCTTGATCCACCGCGCAAGGGTGGATTTGGAAGCTTGCGACCCTTTATGCTGACCAGCGACCAGGATAAAGAGTGCATCCGAACGGCGCAGAGGCGCCGTGCGGGAAATGTAGATCCTGAGTGCTCTCACCAGGTCCAACAGATGCAAACCCTTTTCAAATTGGTGAACTGGATGCGGACACAAAGATGGTAAAGTGATATCCTGATTGAGATGAAAGGAAGATACCACCTTGGGAAGAAACTCTGGAATTGGACGCAGTACTACCTTGTCTTGGTGAAACACCAGGAAGGGAGATTTGCAAGATAACGCCGCCAGCTCTGACACTCTCCGAAGAGACGTGACCGCCACCAGAAAAGCCACTTTCTGTGAAAGCCGAGAAAAGGAAATATCCTTCATAGGCTCGAAAGGTGGCTTCTGGAGAGCAATTAGAACCTTGTTCAGATCCCAGGGTTCCAATGGCCGCTTGTAAGGGGGAACGATATGACAAACCCCTTGCAGGAACGTGCGTACCTTAGGAAGTCGCGCCAGGCGCTTCTGAAAGAATACGGATAGCGCAGAGACTTGTCCTTTAAGGGAGCTAAGCGACAAACCTTTTTCCAACCCAGACTGCAGGAAGGAAAGAAAAATAGGCAATGCAAATGGCCAGGGAGAAACTCCCTGAGCAGAGCACCAAGATAAGAATATCTTCCACGTTCTGTGGTAGATCTTGGCGGAGGATGGTTTCCTAGCCTGTCTCATGGTGGCAACAACATCATGAGATAAACCTGAGGTCCCTAGGATCCAGGACTCAATGGCCACACAGTCAGGTTCAGGGCCGCAGAATTCAGATGGAAAAACGGCCCTTGAGACAGCAAGTCTGGACGGCCTGGTAGCGCCCACGGTTGTCCTACCGTGAGATGCCACAGATCCGGGTACCACGACCTCCTTGGCCAGTCTGGAGCGACGAGAATGGCGCAACGGCAGTCGGACCTGATTTTGCGGAGCACTCTGGGCAACAATGCCAGAGGTGGGAACACATAAGGTAGTCGGAACTGCGACCAATCCTGAACTAAGGCGTCTGCCGCCAGAGCTCGGTGATCGTGAGACCGTGCCATGAAAACCGGGACCTTGTTGTTGTGCCGTGACGCCATCAGGTCGACGTCCGGCATCCCCCAGCGGCGACAGATCTCCTAAAACACGTCCGGGTGAAGGGACCATTCCCCTGCGTCCATGCCCTGGCGACTGAGAAAGTCTGCTT